>NC_084971.1:19068485-19145985 GCF_963691925.1 Scomber scombrus
CTGATAATAGACAATAAACTGCACCAGAACGTGTTAGAATACATAAACCGTATTTGTGATGCCCTTCAACTTTATATTTTGGGTGTTACTTTTGTACTGTAGCTACTTTTAGTGTCCCTTTGTAGTCTAAATAAGGCTATGACTGTCTCAAACCTTTAATGTTGACATTGTCTTCAACTGGCTTTCATTTGCCATTGCTTAGATTTTTGGGAGGAGTTCAAGCTTGCAGGATAACTTTCTCACAGACATCATAAGATATTAGTGCTGCATCTAGTTTATTTGATAAGCTAGTCATTTGGTGTATGTCAGAAAATGGTGGTAAATGTCAATCGCCATTTCACGAACCCCAAGTTTCAACTTAAAATGTTTAGTTTTTTCCAGAGCAGCAGCCCACAATCCAAAGATATTCAGTTTGTTATCATAGAGGACCGAAGAAACCAGAAAGTTTTCACATTTAAGAAGCTGGGACTTTAAGTAGCTGGCCATTATACTTCTGTAAATCGACTAATTGATTGATCAACTAATAATTGAACTCTATGAGATATACTGTATGTAAGTGCGTTTTGCTTTTCATTGGTGACAATGATATCAAAGTCAGAAATCCAAATCCTCAACAGTTCAGACTTGGTATTTAAAGCATCTGATATGTGACAAGCATCAAAAGCCATTAAAAAAAGCAGCTCAAATGTAAAAGATGAGCACTACACAGTCTAGTTGAGGTGGCACGAAAAAGTGATACTTACTGCATCACTGCTCGATCACTGGTCTCCTGCAATACATTATCAATACTCTGGCACTAATGCAGATTGCAGCGTACTTTACTGCATACATTTTAAATCAGGAACTGGTCCACTTTCTGCCAGGTCAGCATTTCTGCCAATTTATGGCTGATTTTACATTTGGATATTAGATATATGTGTGTTAGAAAGGGTCAGACTGATGCATTTTTACATGTTTGTCTGAAAGTGAAGCACCTTTACTGCAGTAAATACATCTAGTTGATTGGTTTACACACTTATTAATTTGCTGTTCCCACAGATGTCGTGTTGTGTTGATTGTAGAAGAAGAAACTACTGTATGTTGTTACCATTATCATATTTGTTGTGGTAGATATGCACATGAATGGGTTTTCATGTGATTTCCAGTCCTATGTTTTGGCACTGAGTTACCTTTTCCTGCCATAGTTTACAGGCTGACAGCTTCCCCACCCTTCCATCTGTTGCAACAATTTACCGTCAGTGAGCAGAGTGTATGAGTTGTATGAAACACATTCCTGTCTGCTGAAGCACAGGATGACAGGTGACAGGAATGTTGAAATCATGATTGCAGTCATTGTGGTCAATTCGGGTTCCTGACCAGATCGGTTTCTTGCGTTTGCATCATATCCTGTGGCGGGAGTAATAATAAGTTAACATCTGTGGTAAGGATGCGATGTGGACACCAACCTTGCCTTCATTTTTTCCCCGTGATTCATAAGCTTTTATTAGGACTTTGTAGACTGGAATTAAAAAATTAATTGAACAGTATTACTTTGATAAACTAAACAGCGGTGGTATTTGCCTCTTGGCTTTGCACTGACTTGGCAAAGCATGTCAGGGGGCAGTCTTGGCCAGCGTGTGTGTTTGCTCCAAACTGTGGCGGTGCACAGTGCTGGTCCACCATCCGTGGTCAGCTTGCTTTATCATCTCTGTCCAAAACCAATGTCATGTCAGCAAAGAATGCTCGGCTAATGGTTGGGGCACAACAATGATAACTTCCACTGGTAGAAGAGGAGAGAGAAAAGAGGGAGAAAAGAGACGGCCATTGTATGAGAGGAAGAGACGACCGGAGCGAGGGAGAGGATGATTTAAAGTGCTGGAGAGGGAGCAATCATTGCAGTGGTGTCTGTGGTCCCTCTGGCAGCGATGGGACATTCCTTTTCTGATGAGTCACTCTCTCGCTCTGATCCGCTTTCTTTCCTGACATCTCTTGTTCTTACATTGGTACCCTTTTTACCCCCCACCCCCACCCGTCATTTTCCCACTGTCTCTTTTCCCGTGGTCATTTTTGGCCAATAAGTTCAAGCTTCCATGCAACCAGATCAGACTAGGCTGTGATATTAATACAATCTTGTGACATTACCACGGAGCAGCTTGCTAGAGGCTTTTCTAATGAAATGTGAGATCACGAGGCCAAGTTGAATGTACAGACACACAGTCTGAGTAAGAGCTTTTTGACTAGACTTTCTTGTCCTCTCGGATGTCTTGTCACATTTCGGCTATATATAGGGTACCCAGTCCCTCCACTGCTTCTGCCCTCGCCTTGGAACTAACGGGCCTTTTGTGCATGTCTGTCTGCCTGTCTGACTGTGTGTTCTCACTGAGAGCGAGCGAAAGCTTTTTTTATATACATGGCTTGCCTCCATCTCTACTGAAATAGAAAAAAGATAAAAAGAGCTGTAGTGCAAGCTATCAAGCAGAAAAGAAGCAGAAGCTCTAATAAGAGTCACTATGAATCGTGCAAATAGAGCTTTCTTTGCTAATGAAAAAGAATGACAACATGTGGTCTAATAGTAAAAATAAAACCTTTACCAAAAATGTGACAATTTTTGTCTGTTTCATTTATTTTTTGTCAAATCACAAGAGCTTAACTGCCTTAACAAGTTTGATACCTCTATTATTTACACATCCAACAGTTACGGAGCAGTATTATTCATTTGGAATCATTTGTCTGTCCACCTGATGCATGTGAGTCCCATACAGTATTTACTCTCTTGTTCTTGGTCTCTATCAACTCCTTAAAGACATATCTGACTCTTATATCTGACACTACGTTCACTAGCTAGTCATGAACCATGACTGTCTGCTTGTTTGGTCCTGCAGCTAGTATACTGTGGATTCTTACAGCTGTTTCACTGAAAAAAGCTGTCCGTATTGACAGGAAATTATACGATGAGAGCATTTGATACATTATTATTTTTAGCCTCCATGCTGGCGGCAACAGCCGTGGCCAGAGGCGCTATGTTTTCACGTTGTCTGTCTGTCCCATTCTCATGAATGTGATATATCAGGAACGC
The DNA here is from genome assembly GCF_963691925.1 of Scomber scombrus. NCBI lineage: Eukaryota > Metazoa > Chordata > Actinopteri > Scombriformes > Scombridae > Scomber > Scomber scombrus. Next base: position 19,071,541 of record NC_084971.1, read on the forward strand.
CTTGAGGGAATTTCCTCACATTTGGCACAAATGTCAACTTGGACTCAAGGATGAACAGATTAGAATATGATGGTCTATGGTCAAAGACCACTGTCACCTCACCAAACATGTTTATGGCCATAACTCAAGAATTCAAACTATAATTATGACAAATTTGAAGATGGCATATTTCTCACTAATTTCCCTTTTTATGAAAAAATACTATTTGAGTCTGGACAGAGATGGATGTAAACTGCAACTTGACTGGTTGGCGGAGATATAAAACTGCAAGGTAGTGTATCTAGTTAAAAACATTGATTATCGCTTGAGAGATTATCACCTTAAAAGCTCTGAATGTTGTTTTACATTGTGCATGATTCGGGGTTGTGAAGTTCACCTTGTCAGTCACTATAAGCTAACGGTAGTTCACACAGCAGAAGAGCTGTCAGCAGTATTCTTATGTCAAAATCTTTGACACTGTCTGACATGACTTGGCAGCAGTTTGTCATTTCCATAAGCTGACAACAAGGCAGCAGTATTCCTCAGAAAAATGTGCAGCTAGATATTGTTCCTAAATCGTGGCTCCGATTGTTGTTCTCTGACTCTACGCCTGTCTCTTCTTGTTACCTTCAACGTTGCGTCCTCCTGTGTGTTCCACAGAGGGAGCAAGCTTAAAGGGCTGAAACAGGACTTCCCTCCTCCCAGCGTGTTTAGCTTGGTGTCAGTGTGTTCGCGGTGTACTTTTTTCTCCCCTCCCTCGACCTCCCCTCACCCACAGGAAAGAGGGACTGGTGAAGTAGGGAGGAAGAGGGGGGAGTGTATGTGTGTGTGTGTCTGGGAATGGGGGAGGGGTTACAGCACACTCGTTCCCAAGTTTCCAAAATCCAGGAAACCATCTTTTGGCTTCAGAAATCTTTTCTTCTCCACGTCACAGGATTTCAGAGTCTGTGAATGTGTGTGTGTGGCGGGATTTCTGAGACTGTTACGTAACTCTTTAACCTCCTTCACCCCAAGTGTGTTAACTGGTGTTAATTTATCAGGAATAACTGTGTGGTCTGTGCCACAGTTGCTCGCCCGTTTGACTCAATAACTTCCTGCATCCCACTCATAGCAGGGCCGAGATTGTTGCAGGTAAATCAGTAACTTTATCTGTGTTTTCCATCATAGTTGACACATATTCATTCAGGTATATGCACAACATAAAGGCCTCGCACTCTAAACTTCAGTTTGTGTTTTTTTTGCCCTCTCACTGTTGCCGACCTTCGTTTGCTCGGGGTTAATGAATGGAACGTGTACACACATGCGCTCACAAATGGCCATCGCTCACTTCTATCCCCGCAATGTGTATCTGTGTTCTGTCTGCTCCCTTTGTTGCCCAATTAGAGGTTGCCCCCCGTCACCCTCCTGACCCACCCACCCAAAAAAGAGAGACATGCCTGAGATTCTTTGGCACACCCTGAAAATTCCTCACTGCTTTCTTTTCTTTTGTGGTCATTTTCTTCTCTTGCTCATGGAAACCACGCCCGTGGGAAATGACACTTTATGAGCTGTATGTGTATCGTACATTGAGACATTCATAAATTTACACACACACACACACACACACACACACACACACACACAAAAACAAGGAGACTCTCTGTAAGTCTCACTTTTAATACAAGTGGAATTATGGTGGAGCTATTTCAGTCTGTCCTTCACACTCACTGTACACTGCTGCTGCAAGGACGATGTATGGCCATGGGAACACGCTCAAGCCACGGTGCTCTCTGGAAGAAGTGTGTGTGTGTGTGTGTGTGTGTGTGTGTGTGTGTGTGTGTGTGTGTGTGTGTGTGTGTGTGTGTGTGTGTGTGTGTGTGTGTGTGTGTGTGTGTGTGTGTGTGTGTGTGTGTGTGTGTGTGTGTGTGTGTGTGTGTGTATTTAAGTGTGTTTGTTTGTCTCTACACAAGATTGTTTGTTTAGGCTGAGATTTCAGTCAAAGCAATACTTTGTCTCAGTTATTTCCCGTTATTGACAATACAAGGATACACATGTGCGCACACACAAACACACCAACACAACACACACGCACACACACTGGGTCTCCTTGCTGTACCCTTCCGTTGGTATTGTTGAACCAGATTCTGTAGATGGCCATTGTTTCCTTGCCTGCTTCTTCCTTGTTTTAGTGGGACACACACACACACACACACACACACACACACACACACACACACACACACACACACACACACACACACACACACACACGCACTTGGCCTTATTTTAGCTTTGTGCAGGGCTGATTGATGTGTCATGATTTTTGTGTTCTTCCATTGACTGTAGCCACATTCATTCATGATTATTTCCATTACTGACTAATCTGTGAATTATTTGATCAATAACTGATTAATCTTTTGTGGCTATAAAATGTTGTGGTGAAAATGATTGATCACTGTTTCCCAAAGTCAAGGTGACATCCTCAAATATCCATAACCCAAAGATATTCAGTAAACCATTATAGAATACTAAATAAATCGTTGCAGCTCTACTCCTAATGAATTTGTGGCAGCACAATCTTTAGCCATGACACCGTCTTCGTAATAATTTGATTAGAAAAATCCCACTTGGATTTTAGATGCAAATATAAGGTCTTTGTTTCATGTCACACCTCTCTCTATGGGTCCTGTCTGCCAATCTGTTTTATAAAAAAGCCCAAAAAATGTATTGCACAAGCAGCCCTGAATGAATGTGGCTGAAAATGATGTACAATATGAAGAAACAATAATAACGGAAACAAGGGGACAAACAGGAACAAAGTGACATCAGTCATTTCTGTTTAATGAGTAAATTAAGTTAAATTGAGGCACACAAAGCCAGGAAGAGGTAATGAGTAAAAAGACTTACTGAAAGCATCAAAAATAAATTAGAAATAATAAATAGTTGATCAACAAAAAATGCATCAATTTATTTAATTTCTTTAAACAAAAATGGAAACCATGTTCTTTTTAGAGCTCTTAAATGTGATTTTGTTTTTGGTCTAATATATTAAATAGAATATCTTTTTGTTTAAGTGGATTGGACACTAATTTTCTGACCAATTGACAAAATGATTCATGAAGAAAATAATTGGCAGATGAATCAATAATACAGTTATTATGTGTTAGTTGCAGCCTCGAAACAGACATGTCTAAGCAAAAAAAAGAACAACAATATGCTGTCTGAGATTTACAGTTTAGTTTAGTTGTAGCCCTGGAGTGGAGAATTTGAATGAAGGTGAAGATACATAAAACAAAACAGAGTCTGCAATGCAGGTCGGCCCTAAGACATTAATCGCTTTAAATACAATCAAAAGTACCTAAAAATCAATTCTAATTAATACAGTGTTGTTAATTTTGGTCAAGAGTCTAGCAGCAGAAAAGTAAAGAAAGTTGGAGCCTCTCAAAAATGCAATACCAAAGATTATATAGTAGAAATGATTCAGTTTGAAATCATGCATTGAATGAAAAGAGTTGTCCATCTGTGGTGATATATGTCCACCTTTAGCATCATTGCTAATTTTTACAGCCTTGTAGTGGAAGTAGTGCTCAGCTAAATTTTGAGGGCCCGGTTTACTCTGCAGCCAGTGAAAAGAAAGCCAAGAAAGATCTGGGAAGATTGCCTACTATTGTGCAGCTGGCTTACGTTCACGTCCTAATCCAAAAGTTAGAAAAACACCCAGTTGCGTTTTTGTATTCTGCATGCCTTGCCTTGTTGACATGAATCCATCCATTTTGTTTTCCATGGCCTGGCCTCTAAGTGCGACAGTTTTGCTTTCTTGTCAGTCTTTTTGGGTAACAGATGGGGTTTCTCACGAGGCGAGGGGGACGAGAAGAGGAGGGGGAAGAGTGACCGTAAATCAGGGTTGTGGAGAGAAACGGGTGGTTTTATGAGAGTTTACAGACCTTCTTTAGTTTTAATGAGGAAAGACAGCAATTCTCTTTGAGACAAAGGAACAAGGGAGGGAGAGAGGGAGGTGAGAGGTAGAAGATGAATGTAGTGGAGGCGAGGAGAGGAAGAAGAGAGGAAGCACCATAAAGGAAAGAGGTAAAAATCAAGTGTGATTAGCAGAGGAACCTGAATGGCGTGAAACTTTTGAGAGGAAAGGCAGGAAGGAGAGATGAGAGGTCTATCAAACTGTTGGCAGGCATCCACCTGGCATATGAATTTAAAAGCAATCTGCCCTTGCTTTGTCCAGAGTCTGGTAAACGAGGGTGGTTACACTCAGCGCACACGCAAAAAGAAACAAAGATAGAGAGAGAGAGAGAGGTGGAGTGGTTGCAGCTGCTCCCTTCATTCTCGCTTGAGCCAGACCCCCCGACATACCTACGACACTTGCACACACACATACAACAGCGCACACTCACGGGGTCAGCCAGTGGGTCAGAAGTCATGGTCTTGCCGTGACACATCCTAGATCTGATTACCTACCCCTCCCCCCCCGTGTGTGTGTGTGTGTGTGTGTGTGTGTGTGTGTGTGTGTGTGTGTGTGTGTGTGTGTGTGTGTGTGTGTGTGTGTGTGTGTGTCTTTAACATAGTGGGTCAGTCCGTCTGTCTCAGTTTGTGCTTGTGTACATTTTAACTGTTTACAAGCGATTCCGTGTGTAAGGTTCACCATCATACTTACTACGCTTGAGTGTGTTTGTGAATGTGTTTGTGTGTCAGTGCCAGCGCTTCCCTGCCCACAGAAAGCGGCCCTGTAATTATGCCTAGACCCCCTCGTCCGCAGCAGGGGACTGCAGGGAGCCCTTCATGGTTGCTGAGGCCTGACGAAGAAAAGCCACCATCACCATCGTTGCATCCAATTAGAAGCTACATCCAGATAAAGTTACAGCTGTAGCGCATATTTGCAGTGCTGCTGTGGAACTGTAGCTCCGCCCAACTGTGGAAACTATTTTTTTTTTGCATTTCATGTCTGTCTGAATGCTAGAGGAATGATGTGGAAACTACTGTGCAATCTGTAAGTATTCTGTTGGTTTTGCTTTATTCCAGCACTGAAGTGCAGACTTTCAGCCTTAAATAGCAGTCGTTTACATTCATATTGGTTGAACAGCATATGAACTAGCTTAGCTTAGCTCCCCTAATTCAATAGTACCAAAACTGGACAAATTTAAATAAAGTAGAAATAAAGTTTGACTTTAAAAAAAAATATTTGGTTGAAAATCCTTTGTGGTCTGCTCTGTTGGGTCCAAACTGGATGTTCTGGAGGATTTTTTGCTTTCATTCTAGTCTTCAGCAAGGGAAAACAGGCTCAGTTGGACTGGTGTTAGGTGACCAGTCAAGAACATTTTACTGTCTGTGTGTGTGTGTGTCACACACACACATATATTCCCTGGTATGCAGACTTGTTGCAGCAGGATTCAAGGAATTGAGTATACCTTGTAATTTTAATCTCAGAATGCAACATTCTTTTATTGCTATTTTATGATGCACTGTTATACATCACCCCTCCTTCATCTCTGTCGTTGGCATACTTGTATACTTGAGCTCTTTACATGTCTATTTGTGTGTGTGTGTGTGTGTGTGTGTGTGTGTGTGTGTGTGTGTGTGTGTGTGTGTGTGTGTGTGTGTGTGTGTGTGTGTGTGTGTGTGTGTGTAGCATACATTTTCAGCAGCTCCCTTGACCAATCTGTGCTTTTACACATCAGTGATTCCTGAAAACTAGGGCCGGGACTCGATTTAAGAAAAAAAACAAAAAAATTAATCTAATTAATTAGAGGCTTTGTAATTAATTAATCGAAATTAATCACATTTTAATCACATATAAATATTTGACCTGAAAACAGTGAGAAGTAATTTTTTCACATGGATTTTTAGTATACCATTGAATAATGACTGAATACATAAGCTTAAGCAACACAAATATTGTTTATTTTTGTTCAAGTCCAACAGACCAGTGCAATTTTTGCCATTAAGTGTAGCAATAGCATATTTAGAAATATAGTACACATCAGAAATTAGCTAGCTACCACACTTGCGTCCACGCTAGCTGCTATATGTTTTGCATTGAGGTGATACTTGAGGCTCGACGTGCTGCGGTGATATGCGAATTCCTTGTTGCATAGCTTGCACACAACCATGCTCTTATCGACACTTCCATCCACGGGGCCAACCAAAGCGGTCTCATCAGCTACTTTGTTCTTGTTCACTGTGGTTTGTTGTTGTCTGAACTACGCTAGTTGGTGCTCCAGTATAATCGGTCCGCCTGAAACTCATCCAGTGAGAAACGTTCCGCGGTGCAAAAATAAGTGTGATTAAAATGCGTCAATTTTTTAAACGCGTCAATTATTGTGTAATTAATTAATCTTAATTAACGCATTAAAGTCCCGGCCCTACTGAAAACTGATGACTACCAGAATTTTTCACACTCTTACTTATATGTCTGTGTATATATATTTATTATTTGATCTTATTGATCTTATGTGTCTTGATAAGAGAAGACATTTCAGTATCTACAGCTGGTTTGAGGTCACAATTATACAGCAGTTCCTCAGATGTTTCACCGTTTTACTACCTTCAGTGTAACACCTAGTGTTGCCAGATAAACCAGATGTCGTTCGTCTGTCAGTGAACAGTGTTGGCGCATTACATTACTGGTCCACCATATTGTGGCAGATCAAATGCTCTTAAGTATATTGGATAAATACAAGCACCAGTCATGTGATTCAGCAGTTTCAGTAGTCTGCACTCTTCATAACAGTGGTCAGTTACATAAACCTGTGTAAAAATGTTACATAAGCCTGGAGATTCATTGATATTCATTGTATCTAGAGTGCACCTTTTTGGCAAGTTGTGAAGATGATCTTTATGCATGTTGTTGTTTGCTCACAAGTTGAAGCTCTTAATGTCCTTTCTGAGCGGGGGTTTTCATTGAGTGCTCAAGTCTCCTCCCACCTTCTCAGACATGTATGTTAGGGTTAGTACTCCTGTCAGTGCAATTGCAATTTACCCAGGGGGCTTGAAATGTTGTCTTAGAATTTGTGGCTTGTTACTATTGACTGTCTGTGAACTGCTGTGATCAAGAAAGGCTTTTACTTTACAGTTTAGTTAATAAAGAATATGACAGATTTGTGACCTTGTTAGAAATGGACTGACTCCAGTTAGATTTAGGGGCTACAATGGTTTCTCAGATACCGTCCATTGACTAGATCCCGTCCCCTTGGCTGCATTTAACTCCTGTTTCCTCTGTTTTATACAAAGTACAACACAAACCCCAACGGCTGCAAACTGTATGGCTTCAATGTTAATCAGGCAATTACTGGGTAAATGCGTGCTGTAATTTCCAAAGACTGCTGCTATGCTTTTGTACCAGTGCTGATGTTGAAGTGATGATGCTTAAAATCTGCAAATGTCATTTGTTCAATGTGTGCTGATCAGTCGTTTGAGACTGGAAAAAAATGTAAGGCTGAGACAGGATCACCGAATGAAAAGCAGAGAGAAGAAAAAGAGAGAAGATGAAGACAAGTTGAAGCTCTGTTGGCCAAGATGGTGGTTTAGTGCTTATGCTGGGAGTTGAGGACAGCTGCAAAATCTGCAGAGAGTTCTCTCACTACGCCAACAAATGAACAGAATCAGAGTAGAATAAATTGAACATAAAGAAAATGTCAAACTTAATGCATTTTTGGCTGGACCGCAACAGCAGGGCGAACATCCATGACTGACTGACTGCAGTGTTAGGTTGACTGCTTTGGGAGAGACTCAGCAGACTTTTCTCTGTTCTCTGTTGAGCAGTGGCTGAGATTGACACTAAAATGAGAATAGCTAGTCCACCTTAAAGGTCAGGCCACTTTAAGTGAGCAAGGTCAGGATAGGCATTGTTGCTGAATAATGGGCTAAACCCCCTTCCCTTTTCCAGCAGTCGAGAAAACAACAGATACGACTTTTCTTGGTCTTGAGAAGCTGCACCATTTATTACCTGACACACTGTCGTCTATAGTGTACGTTTACTACCAGACTGACAACTTACTGTGAACCTTTTTCTTATTCCCTAATATAGGTATGCTGCTCTTACAATAGTACCTTTCATGTAGATGTTCTTTTAAGAATGAGGAGAGGGAAGATTGTGAGATTTGATGCACTTGTGGATGACTCCACGATAAGGTAACGTGTTATTGTGCTCGCCTAGTGTGTGAGGTATAAAACCATCAGTGGCCCATTGATATTAATGATTGTGTGAATTTAATGAATACGAGGGCAACACTAGACTGAGTGATGAAATTACACCATTGGTCGGCCAAATGCTGCCACTTCCTGTATCCGTTTCAAATTAAAAGCCCTTGTTTCAAATTAAAAGCCTTCTGGTGTTTCATACATGGGTTTTGGCCTAGTCTAGTTAAATCACGCACATATCAGCCAGTTTCAGCATCTAGGACAATACATTTGAAAACCCACTGGCTGCTTTTGCCATTTGTGGATTCTCTTTAATACCAAACCCTGCCGACAGTTTGTAACTGATCATCGTGCACTTAAAAAATGTCAGGATGTTCTTTCAGCTGTGAGCACGCTTCTGCCTTTTTATCCCTGCAGCTGAGAGCTGGTGCAAGAGATCATCTGATTATAGTAACAATGTGATTGAGTCACTCTGTTAATGAGGTTGAATAGTTACTAAGTTATGTCTTTGCCAGGGTGACTGATAGTTGTTAGTTGGGGTAAAATATTTATATGATGACATAACACTTCATTCAGTTCTTACAATTTTATTCTCCAAAATCATTCCAGGTGTTTTTCCAGCACCTAAGCCAAGGATAAGTGGGATTTTATGGATCAGTCTAACAATGCTTATTATTCTCTACACCACATGTAGAGAGTGTTGGTGAGAACTGTCCACTCTGACTGCATTATGCAGTAATGTGTGTGTGTGTGTGTGTGTGTTGGTTGTCGGAAAGCAGGATAGGGGAAGTTTACAAGTCTCCTGTGGCATTAAGTTTATGATGGTTCCAGTCAGTGAAGGGTTGGCAAGACTGCACCAAAGAAAGAAATATGAGCTTTATACAAAATTAGCCTTATGTTCTCTCACACGCACACACATGCAAACACACACACCTTGTGTATTAATGTTTGATCGAGGTTGTGAATAATTGATGCATCTTTATTATTTGTCCCTCTGGTGTCCTGCAGTCCTTTTTCTTTCTCTGTCTCCCCCCATCCCCCTTCTCTCTCTCATTAATCCTGTTTTATGTCTGTCTCTCCCTCAGGACGCTGCTGCCTCAGTAAAGTCCTTGTGATTGGATGAAGAGAGAACCACTGACTACCAGTATGGACGCGCTCCATCCTGGAGTTTCCCATAATCCTTAGGTCTCTGGTAAGTAGCATCTGTAAAAGGCTCCTTTTAAGTTGGTGTGTGTTTAACATAAAAATGGATTCTTGTAAACCCTCCCAGGCTTTAGAAATTTGTTTTTCTCCCTTTTTATAACAGAAAATAGAAAGTTTTTGTAATTTTTTAGTAATTTATATTTATTGGGAAGAGTAACATATGTACAAAGTAAAAAAACATACTTTCAACAGGAAAAGAAATAGTTGTTCCTCCATTTTTTTTTGATAGTTCACCCCCTTCTTTTAATGTGAAGCAACTAAAGCAGAGTTTCCCCTGCGTATCTAAAGCTAAAGCGGACCACCTAAGCCAAATTGAAACCTTATTGTTGTTTGGATGAACTTAAAACCCATTAAACACATAGTATCATATCCAGGTAAACACATCTCTGTGTGGCTCGGTTCTTCCATCTGTTAGGTACCAATCTAGCTTTATTGTGAAACATGGGAACACTTTTACTGTAAAGGAAGTGTTTGATTTGTATTAACAGCTGATAAACATCACAAGAATAACTTTTGTCTGCTTCCCAGGCAGCACTTTGACACTGTAGTGTATTGTGTTTTGGCATTCAAAAAATAAACCTAACCGTATGATTGGGAAATCATTTGGTGGCTCAGTATATCAGGAACTACAGTGGATGTGCATGGACAGATTACTTCTTCCTTTACTGCTGTACAGTGCTATGCTGTCTCCACAGAAACCAGCAGCAGTTAAGTACCTTATGGATGAATGTGGTCTCTGAGGGCAACCCAAGAAGTTCTCAAGATTCTTTGCATTCTTCTTCTGATCATTCTTTCACTTTGTTTCCTCGCTGGTGTTCAGATCTGCAGCTGAGTGTACTGAACCCTGAACCGTGACCAACGCCGGTCTATGACTGACCTCCTGTCAGGTACGAAATACACACACATGCTTACACATACGCTGGCACACATGGTTTCACACATGCTGTGTTTGTGTTCAGGGTTGAGTAGAAATGAAAACCTCCATACTTGCACCTGTCCATGCTGAGCGGTTCCCCATCCCTACTCTGCAGTGGCCTGCATTTTTGAAATCTCTGAATGCCAGACTGTAATCCACAGTAACGTCTCATAATAAAAATTAAAAAATAAGGCTGATAATATTCTAACTTTTTTCAACAAATCCCATGAGAAGACCAAAACCAACCTTGCAATAGTACTCAATTTGTTCAGGCTTCTGAATGAATTAAGAGGACGAATTGTGGTTTTCCCAAAACGTCTGGGCACTGTGGTTTTTAGAAAATGTTACTTGAACTGGAGTAAATGGTGCATTTGTTGGTGACTATTTTCAGCTGCAGATTTGATGCACTAGCATGTGCTGACAGCATCAGTAAAGTATATGTGACATTGATTTCAAAGTAACTTAAGTATCATAACAAAATAACTACATACAATACTACACATAAAAAACATGTCACCTGGTGCAATGGTATGATTCATTGTTTTTATTAATTATTGGACAACAATAGAGGCCTGTGACACAGAGAAAGAAGCTATTATGTATGTAAGGCATTAGCTGCACAAATGATACTTGTTAATTGGATAATTGTTGATTGTTTTTTTTAGAACATTTTTTATATCACCAGACTTATCTTTTAAAGCGTCTGTGATGCATTCAGTAGGCTTGAGTTAGACTCGCAGGTCAGGATTGTGGGAACCGTGGAGGCAGAAATGACAAACTGTGTGTTTAAGCTAATTCCTTTATTATTCATATTTGTTCTCTGCTCGTTCCCTTTCTCTTTCAGTTGATCTGTCTTGTGCCATGATGATGTCAGTAGATGTGACCAATCGTAATGGCCCCACTGCCACGCCTCCCACTTCACTCAGTCTGCGCTCCTCCCACAACCAGCTGCTCAGCAGTGATGTGATCAAACAGGGCTCTGCCACGCCTCCAAAGTGTCGCAAAAAGTATGCACTTACCAGCATCCAGGCCGCCATGGGCCTTGGAGAAGCGGTGCCATCTTCATCCTCGCCATCATCATCGCCATCGCAGTCATCAACCCCCAACAATCCCAAACTAGCAAAGAATGGAGTCAATCAGCTCCGTAAAGCTGGTCAGGATCATAACAAAAACACGACTGATTTGACTGACCTTGAGTGTAATTCAGAAACTATAGCAGATGAGCTCAGTGTCAGCACATCTGAGGAACCTGATGGTCACACTCTCTCCAGTAATGAACAAGAGAATGATGTCATAAAGCTAGATTTTGAACTGCACCCAGACAGTAGCACAGACGCAGAGCCCGAGCAGAACACAGAATCAGATATAGACTGTAATGTCAACACGACTGTAGAGCTCAAACTGAACGTCAACACTTCAGGCACAGGATTTGACTTGAACATTGAGACAGAGGAGAGTGATGATATCAGCATTCTGTCCGAGAAGGAAATTGTGTCAAAGATGAAGACTGAGGAAGATGGAGATGAGGTGGTGGTGGAGGCGGAGGAGCAGGAGGACGAGGAGAAGAAACCTTTACTGATACAGAGTGAGTCTCCTGTGAAGAGCCTCAAAGTTTCTTCAGGCCTGGAACTCATCTCCGACCTCCAGTCGAACCTCAAGCTCCTCAAAACGGGCAAGGACTCTCCAGTGCCTCCTCCTCCCTCCCCACCCAGGCAGGCCAGCCCAGAGGATACACCCCTGCTCTCCGTGGCCTCCTGCTCCTCCTCTTCCTCCTCCTCTCCAGAGACAAAGAAGGACAGAAGGACTGGCGCAAAGACAGACTGCGCTTTGAACCGTATCCAGAATCTGAACCCCAGTGATGAAGAACTGAGCTGGACCACACTGTCCCAGGAGAGCAACTCCCCTGAGGAAACAGGTACACAAACAAACACACACACAAAACATGCTGCAAGGGGTTTATTGGAGCAGACTTAACAGCCACTGTCATTTACAGATGTTTGGCATAGTTGTCGTGTGTGTGTGTGTGTGTGTGTGTGTGTGTGTGTGTGTGTGTGTGTGTGTGTGTGTGTCAGTCAGTTACTCTGCTGTGTTTTCTTTTTCTCCTGTGTGCTATGTAGTGGTTTCACCGTCCTCTCTGCTGATGACATGTTTCCATTTAGGGTGACCAAGTGCGTGTATGCGTGCACAATGAACCCAGACATTGCTACAACAGAATAACAAACACTCCAGCCTCCAGTAAATCTCCCAGAATCCCTCTGGGACAGGAAGTGCCCTTGTAACCTCATGGGTGGTTAGCAAGCTAGATCAGCTGCATCCTGTTTCAAGCTGTGTCCTGTGTGTGTGTGTGTGTGTGGAGACAGGATCTTGCAGGCTAGTCATGAGTTAAACTGAAATCTGTAGCAGCCATTACCTCTCTCTGTCGCTTTCTTTGATTTTTTTTTTCTCAACTGCCATGTGCTCTTTTGTTGTCTCATACTCAAAAGAGAGGAGCTGTTTTAGCTTCTGTGTGTTCTTTCCTACCGTAATACTGTTCTTTTTATAAGGATATAAAGGATTGTACTCTGCAGATATTAACTACAGGAAGTAGTCTGCAGGCACAGAAACACGGGCATGGAGGATTGCAGACCCTATAGCATTATATTTGAGCTCCTCCATGTGTACCTGTGACTCTCATTAGAAAAGATTCAGTTTTATCTTACTCTGAGCTATGAGTATGAGATTCTGAGCTGTTCATTTTGTTCAGGGTGGTATGTTGAAAGTTGCTCTGTACAGTAGTGGTTCTCAAGTAGTTTAGCCTCAGGACCCACATTTTTTCCCTATTCATTAAGTTGTTACCCAAACTTTTGAACCACTCAAATGTATTTCACATAAATAGTGCACTAATACAAAATGCCTTTATGCACTGTTAAAACATGAAATACACACACAAAAAAATCCAATTAAATAAAAAGGCAGACTTTTCTTGAATTTCAGTTATATATACTTTTTAAACCAGGTGCTGCTCTGGTGATGCTCATCAAGTCAAGAATCTCAAATTAAATTTAACTTAGCAGAGATCACTTTAAGGAGGGATACATATACTGAACAGCATTGTATTATGAAGAATATTCAGTAGCACTTTACTTGAACCCTTCATCATAAGGCTGACGTAACAGACCTAAGTTTGGGGGATAACTGGGGGTGCTTTTTGCTCCTGACAAGAACGACTGCTAACTACTGATGTGACAATGTTAGGCTGTATTCATAACGTTCATTCCTCTCATTCACTGGATTTCTCGCTACCACTGCAGTGTCTCTCGCACACACTCTCTCTCTGTAGTCTTCTAAAATTGATCCAGAAAGCCGACAGCAAACTCTTAACTTCACATTAACGTCATCAAACAAGAGAAATGTCCTCCCCTCTTCCTAGTGATATCTTTATCCTCCCTCATGGCAGGGTTGTGTAGCTCTAATCAGTCAGATCACCGGCTGTGATCGGTCACCGCAATGTGACGTCTAGTTGTGTCTCTCCAAAAGCTGATTCTGGTTCAACTTTCTTGCCGCACTCCGCTGTAGCTTTCACTCCCACAGCCTAAATGCACTGCCCCATTCAAATGAATGGGAGGACTGGTGTTTTCGCTGCAACACCTAATTTGGTGTGAATTCAGCCTCAGTTTACAGCTACTGCACGTGTATTGTGTCATGTGTCATGTATATAAACAGTCGCCCCAGCAAATGTTGGGTTTGCATCAGTTGTAACTTTACATGACTCTGATATGGTTGCCCCTCGAGAAGCTTCCAGAAAGCTGGTCAGTCAGTCTCTGGAGCTAATACTGCCTTTTAAGAGACAGAGGCTGAACTGAAGGGCTGCATAAAGAGCCACAAGATACATAAGGAGTTTTTTGAACTGCAAACCTACTCTAGTGAAGTCCCTGAATAAAAATATAGAGATGGAAATGAGAGTAATAGGTAAGAAGAGATTCTTATGAGTCATCAACTCTGTCACTGGCCCTTTCTTTCTTGCATTCACTTGTTGCCTGCCTCTGCAGAAGGTCTGTTTGAGTCATTGTATTTCTTTGTCAGCATAATGGAATGTAAAAATCTGGGTGCTCAATTTAATTGGGATCTTAAAACCCCTTCACCCTGTCTTTGTTGTAAGACATCCATCTCCTCTAGAGTGGCAGCTCCGACCTCTGACATGAGCTCAGCTGTAAACCATCCTTTCTCCCTTTTTAAGAGTTGCTCTGCTCTGAGTTGTTGAGCCAAGTTGCTGTTTTATTTCTCCCAGAATGCTTCCTCCTCTCCTAGCTCTCTGATGATGACTCATTGTCCCTCACGGGTTGAAACCTCAGAGCATCTGTGTATTTCATCTATCTACAAGGATGATAATCGGCAACTTGTCCTCCTGAATTTTTGTGTATTTCACAATTTTTGCTGCGCTCTCCAGTGGTCTGAAACCAAGTCATTATAGGAGAATTTACTTTCCATGTGTTCCTTTGTCCTCATTTCCTTTTGCTCGTCTTCGTCTACACTGACATCCCACAGTGATGACCCTCTCTTGGGATGGCCTGTGTTTTACGTAGATCAATGTGTGTCTATTGATGAGGCGTGGAAGTGGGGCAAACGTTAGTAGTATTGTAGTCTCTAGTTAAGACATATTGTCCTCTGAGTGATTGCTGAGAAGTCGATTATCATGATTTTGGCATCCTTCATGTGGAATATATCGATATCTAACACACAGTTGTCCGTACATCCGTATCCTCCTGTGTGCCTCTCTCTCTCTGTCTTATTGACAAAGCTGTGTTGTTTTCCCAGGTGTGTGTCAGATTCCTCTGTGGATGTTGTGGGTTAGAGGGCCAGTACGACACTGCTTTCACACAGAGGAGCCAAAACACACACACACACACACACACACACACACACACACACACACACACACACACACACACACACACACACACACACACACACACACACAGAGAGTTGAGTAAGGTCTCCTACATTCTCACACAACAACATGCATTGTAACACTTGCAGAACATTAGTTGAATGCATTAAGGCAACATGCATGGTCCAAAATGTTCGGCAGTCAGTCTGATATTTTTTCCTTTTACTGTCATACTCAAAAAAAATGTCCACTCATTATATCAGGGTTCTCTCCTTTTACATTTGTTCACCATTTATCAGTCCTATGTTTCTGTCCCTCTCAGCTCCTCCTCCTCCTCCTTGCAACTCCACTGGATATGATACTGAATGAAAGATAATCCAGGGGTTGCCAGGACAACCAAGAGAGGCTAAAGGGAAGATGGGAGGGAGGGAGAGAGTGATAAACATATTAAAACTGACATCTGATGAGGATGAGTTTGCCCAAATTTTTTGTTTCCTTGTGTGTGTGTGTGTGTGTGTGTGTGTGTGTGTGTGTGTGTGTGTGTGTGTGCGTGTGTGCGTGTGCGTGTGTGTGTGTGTGTTAGGAAAAGGGAGGGCAGGCACAACAAAAAACAGCAAACAAGCTCAGCTGAAAGTGAAACACAACCTCTTTGTGTCTACCTTTCCCTCTCTTGTCCCTCTACCTCTCTCTCTCTTCATCCTCTCTTCAGACTCTCTGCCTCAATGTGTCTCCATGTCCCTTTCTCTCCTCTGTCTTTCTCCTCAGCCCCTCTCATGCGGTGTCCCCCCTCTCTCCTCTCTCTCTCTCTCTCTCTTTCTTCCTCTCTGTCTGGGGTTCTGGCTTTGGTTACAGCTCTGGTTTTTGCTGTATGTGAGAGGCAGCTAGCTAACTATGATGCTGGGGAAAGACTACATGCTGGCCATTGTGATTGTCAATTATGAGGGTAGGTGCATCTGTCGGAGTCGACTGGAAACTACATTGCGGGTTTAGAGTTTGGAAGCTGTGTGTTTGGAAGCTGTGTGTTTGTGTGAGAGCAGGCACTTTGAGTTTCACTTTGAATGAAAGATGCAGTATAAATTAAATGCATTGTATTACTATTACTGTTGTTGTTGTGTATACATGTGTGTCCCTGCCAATACAGGGATGAAGTTTGTCTCTAATGGTAGTGGATCTGTTTTCTAGATGTCTGCCATAAGAATCTGTAGTCTGTGCATGCTTTATTTGTGTGTGTGTTGTGAGTCAAAGTGTGTATCGGCCTCACCGCGGTGGTGTGCATGTGTGGTGTTGTTTTCCAAAGAGAACATGTGTGTGTGTTTTGCTACAGAAGCTCACTGCTCTCCCCTCCCCCTCAGCTCAACTCTGTTCTGGCATGGAGCTGCATGCTAACTGAGGCTATGACAGGCTAACTACTACGTAGCTCTGCCATGGCACATTTCTGTGAGCTGCATAGGTGCATGCTTATGTTTATCCTCAGTGTCATCATGCTAAGACTCTTCACTCTGATTCCGCACTTGCACCAGTGTTTTCAGAGGGTGACATTGCTAACTTCGAAGCATGACATAGCCCCCGAGCCAAGCCAGCCAGAGCTCTCGCTGTCTGTTCATCTCACACTGGCACCCATTCTGAGTCACCATCTTCCCTCTTGCTCATAGCAGACAGAGACACTCAGGTTCTTTCTATTGTAGTTTTATTTGCTCTGACCTATTTTTTTTTTTTTTTTTTGCTCATAAAAGACTGCAACTCCCAGAAGGCACTTCTTCACAGCTTCTTGCTCTAAAGCACAGTCATAAGTCCCAAGGGATGGTGCTTGTAGAAAGAACGTGTGTGCACATTTTGCTAAGCTTTGCAAATGAATTCTGTTGCATTAAATACACTGAAGCCTTGATAACTTATCAAGTTATCATGCCTGTGTGTGTGTGCATGCGTGTGTGTGTGTGTGTCTTAATTCCATCTCAATCCGGACCGACCCAGTCGTCATGATGACATATGGCCTGCTGTCGTGGCGACAAGCCCACAGGCTGTGTTTCATCAGCATGGTCAGCACTTCGAGAACTCTTTGTGCAATCACACACATACACACACACACACACACACACACACACACACACACACACACACACACACACACACTCACAAAAATACACACAGCACCAGCTGACCACTCCGTCAGAGCTTATATCAACTTTATGAGTTGCTACACCACCTAATGCAGTTTCGGATCATCTTTACTACCTGTGCCAGTACGTCAACTTCACACACACAAGATGCAATCAAGTTCTGTGTGTGTGTCGGTGTGACTGATCATACTTTCAGGGACACATTTCGGGGTAGGCTTTGGGGGGAAAATCCTTTAGCTTGTTCCTCAATTTGTCAATAGTTAAGGTAAGAGTAAAGGTAAGGTTTAGGGTTAGATAATTAGTGGTTATGGTTAGGACTAGGTTAAGTCTCCAGGAAGTTAATGTAAGTCTATGTAATGTCCTCAAAAGTGATGTAAGTAAACGAGTACGTGTGTGTGCTATAGCTTGATTGCTGCAACCTTCAGATGAGATGACATTTAGTACAGAACTGATAGAAGGAACAGTGATATTAGTACTGTGAGTCCATCTTCACACAGTCTGTGTGAGTTTGCGTGCATGTGTGTGTCTTAACTGGTAACTGCTGTATTTCCTCCTTAATGTATTGCCGTCCAATAAATTATGGTAACAGCCATCTGCTCTATGTGCCCTTGCTGTGTTCTGTTCTGTACTGAGAAGTTTAAATCTTTATGTTAATACATACATACTCAGCCAGTTCACTGAATAATGAATCAAAGTTGTTTTTCCTTCAGGTTTTTCTGGGTTTTGATTATAACTCCTCAATTTCACATTTCATTAATTTGTACATGGAGCTATGGACAGTTTTTATTTTTTAATTAAATGTATAATTGTGTAAACCTCACTGCCATATTTTAAATGTATAACTTTATTACTTAATTGACAAATTAAGTAATAAAGTAATTGATAATAATTAATTGAAAAAATCTGGGTTTAACATGTCACCACTCATACTGCTAAAAGTTTAGTTTCACCTTGTCACAGTGAGTTATATAGACAATTTTTTGTAACACTAATGCTTTTATTACCATCATTACTTTGTAATGTACAGAGGCTAGAAGCTGTATGTACCACTAAAGACCAGGAGACCGTTTCACCAAATTTGCAACATGGCATCATGTCCTTTTTGCGTATTTAGATAGGTTTCACTAATCAAACCAAACAGCACACTTGCAATCCATGCATGAGGACTCAAGAAGAGCCCTGCAGAACATACAAACGGATCTACAATATCTTTTGTGAAACATGATCCTGCCACTATTTGCACTCTCCATGTAAGCAGTGCTCGGTTGCTTTGTGTGCTTTGTTGTTGTCACTGCCAGTCAATGGCCAGACAAATCTATTTAACTTTCAACATAGAAAGCATTTCTGATGACATGAAGTTGTTCTTTTTGCCCATGTTAGTGTGTGTGCTGACATAAAGTCCGGCTGATATTTCAGACAGTATGACTTCTGCAGTAGCATCATTATGGACAGCTGGTGGTCCGCCCCTCTTCCTGATTATATAAGTCTTGTATTTAGGACATTCTCCTGATTTATTAACTGATTTAAAAAAACAAGCAAGTACCCATTATTCAACATACGTCCACGCTACTCATCGTAATATGAAACTGTGTTCTAAGGAGAAGCTAATAAAATTACTAAAAGCAGATATAATAGTCTTCATTTGTGTCATGTGAAATAAATCCTAATATATTTAAATTCTGCTCTTGGCTCGATCATTGAGACTGCATCTGACATCTGTTTAACAGTTCTAAATGTGAGAGGAATGCTTTGGGCCTGTGTGTGTATCTGTGTATATTTGGAGGAGTGTGATTTCTTTCATTTAAAAATATGACAAAAAAAGCTACAGAATGTGCCTGTGTTTGTTACAGAAATATAACACCAGTGCATAACAAGTTTTCCTCAGTTGTTGTCTATGGAAAGACACAGGTTGACAGCTGCAGCAGATGTTGATAATCCCAGTCAGCTGTTGAGGTTGATCAGTATATGAGCGTGGAGGTTTTCATTTCCAGCAGGCAAATTTGATCATGATTCTGCAGTATGTGTTGATGTAGTCACAGAGTTGTGTTTATATGCATTTAAATGAGCAGATGTCTTTCAGTTTGACTAATTTCATATAAATCATCCAAATATGTGTTTTTCCATCAATTAGATATCTGGAGTGAGCAGTCATTCCAGACAGACCCTGACCTGCCTCCAGGATGGAAGAAGATCACAGATATGGCTGGTATCTACTACTGGCACATTCCTACAGGCACCACCCAGTGGGAGAGGCCTGCCACCTGCCCTGCACCCCCTGGGCAGACAGAGTCCCAGGCCCTGAGTGACCACACAGCCTCAACACCGCGTAAACACTCCCTGGGCTCACTCAGCCCCTCACCCACTCCTGACCATGAGGTGAGACACAGAAGGACAAACACACATTTTAGGTTTCACACATTATGTCTTTGCTTTAACTGTCTGTTAATTTTGGCTAGACTTACAGATGTTCCCATTAAACTTAATCACCCCAAAATGATAAAAGTAATGGTGAAAAGATTTTTTTGTGGCTCTGGCCGTGGTCAGACTCACATTAAAGCATGAAATCAGTCCAGCCACAGAATGAAGATGAGCAGTGGGAAAAATAATAAAGTCACAAACTTAAATTAATTCATACCAAAATAATAGATTTAAATTAAACCACAAACAAATACTATATAACAAGCAAGTGTGGATGTGATATAGCTAATAATGTCTCATGAATTTGCAATTAAGTTGAAAATGAAAATCCTCCGTGTTACTCTATATTGTGTCTCAATAACAGTTATTAGCATGAATACAATTGGAAGCCCTCTGCTTACATAAACAATAAAAGTCTCTGATGGCCATAAATAAGCAAAATAACATACAGCACAGTTTGAATATCAGAGTGGCTGTAATAAAACAAAAGGCTGGAAAATTCAGTATTTCTCCAAGATTTGAGAAATGTATTGATGCAATTTAAACAGTAAATGCTGTTGTGGCATTTTATAACCTCAGTATTATTTTTAACAATAATATATCATGTGTGGTGCATGATTTTAAACAAATAATTGTGCAATACAGCATAACATTTCCCCTTTAGGAAAGTAGATCCATGTGTTGCACCTCTAGAATATGTTTTATGACCTTTGGGCCAAACTGTGCCTCTAATAATATTACTGTCAAAAGTTCAGTATCAATCTTAACAGGCGAAATCAACCATTTCCTCATTCCCTGAATAGCTGCTAATGACTGTAATATAATAACAGTATGCACCAATGAAGATGTATTAAATAAAGCAGTTTCTCATCACTGTGCTTTTGCTTGTGTGTGTATGCATATAGTCGTGCCAGGCAGAGGTTTTCTTTAGGGCGTCTACTCGCTCGGGCAGCACCACCTCCGACAGCTCGGTGGAGCCCCTCTCCACACATGAGCCCATCCTCCCCACATGTGGATTTGTTAACAGCTGTTACTTTGTAAGTAACTCACATTCCCTGTTTGTCGTGACTAAGATAAGTGGAAGAGTGGCAGAAATATACAATAAGACAGCCGGGCTAAGAGAGTAAGAGGGTGAGAGGGCCGTCAATATTCCAGTCGAGCTACAGAACACAGGAATGCAAGAACACTGAGTCAGTCAATCAGTCAATCATGCACAATGATGGAGGGAAACAGAGAGAGAAAAGTAGATTGATAGAGAGGAGCGTCGTGTGGATACAATATTGATCCAGACAGAATGGACTGATGTTGCCAGATGGATGTGCCAGAATCTCACTCTGGCACATCTATCTGGAGTGCCTGACTGGCAGGCTATGTATGTATTAAATGGTGACACAGGAGCCAAAATGGCAGACAGACAAAGATGTCCTCTGAATTCTCATTATGGAGACTTAAGACATTTTTTGATGCTTCTTTCTCTCTTTATGCATATCTTTCTCTTTTTAGCCTCGTTCCACATCTCTACAGGGAATGCCTGATCAAGAGTGTCGCCCTCAGCATCATGAAGATGAGGACAAGGTGGGATACTTTAAAACTTTCCACACCCTATTCCCTTCCTCACCCCCCACTCTTCTAGTTCCTCCTTGGCTCGATAGCCTTGAGCTGTGCCTTTGTATTTCTTTGTATAGTAATTATGCATAAATGTCAGTGTGTGGCGCAGATAGAAAAAATGTATTCCTGCTGCATCTGTATGTGTGTGTATGTTACCTCATGCCCTACTTGTATCACACACAGTACAGTCAGTATTTGGATAGGGACACTTTTCATTTGGTTTGGCTTTGTACTCCAGCGCATTTGACTTGAAAAGAAAATGGTGACAATGGGGTTAAAGTAATACACTGCACTCTGGAGACAGGTGCAATAAAATACTTAAAACCTCTCAGCAGCCTGTGTGCATTCATGGACAAAGACAGATTTTTGTGCAATAATATTCCAATATCATATAATAGGTGTGCAATATAAAAAAATGTTTACTTCACACAATCCACTTGCATATTTATTTTTATGCCTTGTGGTGACAGCCGTGCCTGGACGCATTATATTTTCAGGTTGTCCGTCTGTCCCATTCTTATGAACGCAATATCTCAGGAATGCCTTGAGGGAACTTCTTTAAATGTGGCACAAATGTCCACTTGGACTCAAGGAGGAACTGATTAGAATCTGGCAGTCAGAGGTCAATGTGACCTCACAAAAATGTTTTTGCCCATAACTCAAGAATCCATACACTAATTATGACAAGTATCACACAAATGTCAAATAGGATAAAATAATGAAGCGATGACGTTTTATATTGAAAAGGTCAAAGGTCAACTTCACTGTGACATAATGTTCAGCAAAAACACTTTGCTGGCCGTTATTCAAAGCCATAACTCATAAAGAGACTAGAAATACCATATTTCACATATGATTGCATACTCAATTGGTGACACTAACCTTGGGTGTCCATGGATGTAAGAGGCACACAACTGTGAGACGGTATTTGTAGTTAAACTACATTTATTTATTGTACTTCAGTATGTACTGTTACTCACTATTGCTTTTTTTTTTTACCTTTCCTGGTAGTGTCTTTTTTGCATTGGATTTTTTTCTTAGTAATATTGGCATATATATTTTTGTTCTCTCTCAACTGTGTTGACTTCTGATTGGATTTTCATCTGTAATTTTACGATCAAAATTAAGGTTGAAAGTCAGCACTTTACCATAATAATCATTTCAGATCCATAGAACTGGAGTAGAAAATCAAAACATCAGAAAAATGTCCAAATATTTACTGACTGTAATGTATGTCCTGTATTGTTCATATTCTACTAAACAAGAATTAATAGATTCTCAGTAGTGATGTGAATGTTCAATAGGAGCAAGAAACATTTAAGGAAACAAAGAAAAACAGTCTTGATTGATGATCTTGGGCTTTTTGTTGGCGAAATGTTTTTGCTGAGTTGCTCCTTATTGCAACAGGCACCAGTGTGGAGTGAGCTAGTTAGCTAACAGCCTTGTTCTGTCTTTCTCCCTTTGCTCTCCTCCCGCCCTTGACCCACAACTTTATGTGTATGTGTGTTTTAAACACTGTATGTAGAAACAGATGTGGAGTGATTTTGGCGGAAAGATTGATAGTGAAGTGTGGAAGGCAAGTATAATGCACTCAGAGAAACATACACTGAGTCACTGAGTCTTGTTCGTGGTCTAACTTTGTTCACTCTTTGACTGTGTGTATTTATGCATTACATGCTAGAAATTCACTGCCTGGGCAAATGCATGTGTGGCTGATGCTTCAACATAAATATAACTGCACCAACCACAGCATTTTGTCATGCCTGATGAGTAGAAACATCTCTCTTACTTGGCTGCAGCAACACGCTCAACAAGTTGTTTCTTTCTTTACTTACATGGTTTCCTCGCTAAAATGTTTTCATCTTTCCTTCCTGCTGGCACAGGTCTGAATGTTTGCACACACAAGTGTGTGTACATATTAAATGTCAACTTTCTTTCCTTGATATAGGATGCCCCATTACATATAACACATGAACGCCATTTCTCCATCCAGCAAGGGCATTGTGCCTGCACTTGGATGCATGCTGGCATATATACTGTTTTGGGTCAAAACATTTACACTTGGTTCCTGGCAGGTTTGTTTTCTTTTAGCCCCTCTCCCACATGCTGTGTAACCAGTGACTGTTATGGTAGATAAACACATTTGTGTCATGCTGGAATAGGATTCAAAGACATTTTTGCTTAATTTGCTCATGCAATTAGGTGGTTCATGCCCTGGTAAGATTTCTGTCACAGCTCCAGCATTCCTGGGGAAAAACATGCAAGTTCTAGGGAATTCTTATACACTGTATGACAGTGTAAATAAAGAATAAGAGACTTTGAAGTTCTCTATAATAGTAGGAAGCTTTCTCATGTGAAAAACACCACCAAATTATGAGAAAGTTAAACCTATAAGGCAAGCAATAAGAATACATTGATGTGTAAAGAATAATATAAATTTTACATCCTCTTGCATTAAAAGGTTATCAAAATACATTCAGATCACTTTCAAATACATTACTATGCAACTGTAAAGGCACTGAAAATAACATTTTGCTCACTCTGATGATGTCATCTATGTGCACCAGGACCTGCAGGCAGCCACGGTGAACCCTGACCCCAGTCTGAAGGAGTTTGAGGGTGCTACACTTCGCTATGCATCACTCAAACTAAGGTGAAATACATTTACAGTCACACAAAAACCAAACCACCTCTATGCATTGCACACCACCAGTTGCCAATGGTTAGCACCAGTTGCCAATGGTTAGCAAAAGTGTTTATTTCTTTTTCTTTCTACTCAACTACCACTCTCACTTTCTGTCTGTTCCCCAGTATTGTGTGGTTAGTTTCTCTAATCTTGAGTTTAATCAGTGATGAGTTCAATGATATCAGGCAAGGCAGGAAGTTAGTTCTTACACTCAGGAAATGGCTCCATATTCCCTGTTAGTGTAATGACTGCCTGTTGCCTTGGTTCACACTGTTTACCCTGCTTTACTAAAACTTTATTTTTTTTAAATTTCAGGAACTGTCCAACAGTGGAAGAAGAAGAGTCCAGAAGTATAAACAGTGATCCAGAAGCAAAGGTAAGAAGCCTTTCACTAAACTGAACTTCAGAACCTGTAGAGTCATAATTCATCTTTAATTACTGTAGATATGGTACAGTACTTTAAAATCTGTGTATGGTTTGTGCTAGACTTTGTTATAACAATGTTTAACACTGCTTTAAAAACACTGTAACTCCAGTAAATACCAGTAATTTTTCATATTGTAGCTACTTCCATTCTGCTTTTATGTAAACTACAAAACACAGTAAGTATTTTTGTGTGGCTGGCAGAATGCCTCAACTTGTGGAAAATACATATGTTAAACCTATATGCCTTTTAAATGCTTTCAGCAAAACTTATCAGCCTACATCTGAATATAAATTGTGTTAAGGCAATGGTGTTTTTTAATTGGTTTCTGTTTATGTTAGTGTTTTTTTGCCAGAAACTAAAGCTTCATACTTCAGACTTGTATCCAACCCTACTATTAAACACTGTAGATGTAGATCATAATCACCATGTACTGCACATATGGTGTTGAAATTATATGTTTTTTGTCTGTTGATGTCCTCAGCCTGTTTGTTTACCAGTGGTGTTTATGTTGATCAGAGTCGCTGTCTAAACAATACTGCCGCCAAGTGGTGAGACTAAGAAGCACAGCTCCTTGCTGCACATTTGTGCATTGATTATCAAGGCCTCTTAAAAATCAAAACCTAAAGATTCAAACGAGACATTAAGACTTTTTAATCAAAGACTCAGGCTCAATAAAACATATTAGTCAGTAGGTCTTTTGGCTGATATCAGCAAATGTCAGACATTTATCAGACATGATACACAGTCATGCATTGTGTAACAAACCACAGCGGATGGCTGCAGGGCTGAAATAGATTCCAAGGTGTGTGTGTGGTGTTCCTACAGATGACTAAATGGAAGCATTGCAGATTAGAGTTTAAAGCCAACACTCAGCTTGATGATGTGGTGCTGATTTGGCTGTTTAGTGTCTGTTTCCCTCTGTGTATTTGTCTGGCAGAAATTCATAATCCTTAGCAACAGTGACATTGTGATGAATACCAGACACAAACACAGGCCTACAGTCAGGGCATCTGGTCCGGTAGTACACTCTGACACACACACACACACACACACACACACACACACACACACACACACACACACACACACACACACACACACACACACACACACACACACACACACACATACATGCAAACAGCCTGCTGCAGCATCTGCCACTCAAATAAACAAGCTTAGATTTATTACTACAATCTAAAATCCAAACACACCTAATAAGGACAAATATTTATGGTTATTTACAGACAATTTCCAATTTATTAGCTCATTGTTAAGCACAAAGATTACATCAAGAAAAAAAATCAGGTTTTATGATTTTTGTAGTTTGCAAAAAATAAAATCGAGGCTGCACAGTTTGTGCATCGCACAGCTGCTACCACCTACTGGTCTTAATCAGCAATGCAACATACAGCAGACTCTTTGCAGCTGGGAGGGAGGCAATGTGTAAGTAGTCTGCGTGTGTGTGTTTGCACAAGTGTGTGGATTCATCTGTATTCTATGTGTATGCGTGCGTGCGCCTGCAGAGTGAGCCACATAGAAGACATCATGTTATATCTGGTTGTGGAGAACTTCAAACTGTGTTCATGAGTGTGTTTGCAGGAGCAGAATATATTAAAAAGTACAATAAGTAGATAGATCCTTTTTTTTTTTTTTAAACAGGGTCTACAAGTGTCACTATACATGTGCACATATAATGCATACACATACGTCCTGTATGCATGCAAGAACATGAATTTAATACACACACGTTTGATCCACTACTACTGTCTGTCACCTCTATGTCTATCTGTGTCAACCTTCCCTCTCTGGCCTCTTTCATCATGGCTCTCTGTTGTCTGCAGAGCACTTTCTGAATGGTCTGCTGAGGTCAAATGAATACTTGATGAGGACAGATGGATGAGTCTCTCTCCTCTTTTTGTCTCTATTTGTCTACCAAGATGCATTTTTGTCTTCATCTGTTTAGTGTTCGTCTATGTGAAGTTCGAATACTTTGGTTTTATCCACAGAATCTTTACAGTTCAAAACCCTACGTGTATTATTTTAAACACAATGGCTTTGTCATTTAAAGTAACCCAAAAAGTTATCTTTAAAACTTATTAGAGCTTAAAACAAAAACCTACTTTTGTAGGTGTTTGTTAAAAGTCTGTAAGTAATGTACTGTATATGTAAAAGTATCCTCACTCATTGGTGTTTTTTCAGTGCTTTGCTGTAAGATCTCTGGGATGGGTAGAGATGGCTGAGGAGGACTTGGCTCCGGGGAAGAGCAGCGTCGCTGTTAACAACTGCATCCGACAGCTGTCCTACTGCAAGAACGACATCCGGGACACCGTCGGCATCTGGGGAGAGGTGAGTAAGGAGGGTACAGCGTTGTTGTGCTGTTCTGGGAATGAATAGCTTGTAGTTGTTAGAAGTGAAGGGTTCGTAGAGGAGGGCTGCTTGTTCAGATTTAAGTAGATGAATAAAAGGTAAGGGTGGAGCAAAGAAAAGAGCAACAAAAGTTAGCTGGGGCAACAGTCTCCTGAAATATGTGTCAAAAGATGGAAGAAGGCGGGAGGAATGGAGAGAGAAAAGTAGAGCAATGTTATGAAGCCTCCCCCTCTCTCTGCGGTGGTTATGTTTAATGTGAAGCGACAGAACAGAGAGAGAGAGAGAGAGAGAGCTTCATCCCTCTTTCAATAACCTTTCATCTCCCGCCCCCTCTTTTTGGGGTTTGATCATTTATTTAGATGCCTTCAAAGCCAGAGGACACGTGTGAACGCACGCACGCAAGCACACTCACTCACTCACTCACTCACTCACACACACACACACACACACACACACACACACACACACACACACACACCGACACGGGCACACATATTGAAGTAAAATAAAGCACCTGACCTTTAAAAGGATCACTTTTATGCAACTTGCTCAGCTGCAGGAAATGAGGATTGCATGTTTCTGTGATGAGATTTGAAGGACCTGTGTTTGTTTTTGTTTTTGTGTGTGTGTGTGTGTGTGTGTGTGTGTGTGTGTGTGTGTGTGTGTGTGTGTGTGTGTGTGTGTGTGTGTGTGTGTGTGTGTGTGTGTGTGTGTGTGTGTGTGTGTGTGTGTGTGTGTGTGTGTGTGTGTGTGTGTGTGTGTGTGTGTGCGTGTGTGTGTGTGTCTAGGGGAAGGACATGTACCTGGTGCTGGAGAATAATATGTTAAACCTGGTCGACCCCATGGACCGCAGTGTGCTTCACTCTCAGCCAATCGCAAGTATCCGAGTCTGGGGCGTTGGCCGAGATAATGGCAGGTTAGTCGCTGTCGCAACCCACACTGTTTTTTATTGTTTTCATTGATTCATTTCCTTTTTGTTTTTGATTGATGTATTGTGAGTGGGCTCTGTAGTAAAAATGTTCTGAGTCAATCCAGAGTTATATACTGATCATTCAGGTTGTGACTCATTGAGGTCTTTGTTCTGCAATTTTTCAGTTGTCTAGGTTTAAACTCTTTAATTATTACATTAGTTGTGTGAATGAAATCAATGGTGCATCACACACGCACACACTCAGTAAAAGGTCAGGGGAACAATTGAGGGCACCAGATGGGTGGTGTGGTGACAGGCAGAAGGGAACAGTTAATGATTGATGGTGAAGGGATCCTTATGAAAGATTAATTCATCAGTACAAAGGAGAGGATGAAAGGGAAGAATAGCCTTTATTCTCTTTCAGCACAAATCCCCACCTGACTATCCGTCCCTCACTTTCACCTCAGCTTAGCTCAGCACAGGGAGGTCGACTGAAAACAAATTCCCACCGTCACTGCACTGGGCAGCTTCTATGTTTGATGCAAGAAATTTGAAGAAAAAACAAAAAGCAAACCAGCGTCACAAACCTCTCCTGGATACATGAAAGTCAAAATGAAACTTTAAACCACCACAGTGTGTTGGTGCTGCTGCTTGCTAACCAGCAGAGGGCGCTGTACACTGCTGCTGCACTCACGCAAAGATACTAAATGTAGGTTATCACCATCAGGCACAGCCGGGTGATGTGCATTGGAGAGGCTGGTAGCTGCCGTCGAGCTGGCACGTGCCTGTTCATGTACACACACACACACACACACACACACACACACACACACACACACACACCTACATAGTAAGAACGAGTGCACTCAGGGAAAAGATAAAGGCTAAAAGCTCTTGGCATATGCAGAACTGCAGAATTCTGTTGCCTCAGGGATCTCTCTCTCTCTCTCTCTCTGTCTTTTTCTGTATAACACACACACACACACACATACACACATACATGCAGGGGTGTACGTTACAGTATATTTACAGCTATAAGGATCACCCCGTCAGATAATATGATCGTGTGTTTTCCGCGTACTTAACCTTAATTTCTGCCATCCACTTCTACATATAGTGGGAGAGTCAGAGCAGTGGGAATACCTCAGCTGCAGCAGTGGGAGGAGGAGAGGAGATGGTTATAGAGAGGGAAAGGGAAGGGAGGGGGGGGGGGGTGGCAGGGGAAAGGGAGAGGGGGATGAGCTTGACAGAGAGGGAGGTATGGTTAGTGCTCACAGGGTGTGGAGCGGACAGGTTGAGGAGTGTGTACTCGCATGCAGCATCACCAGGAATAGATGGTGTGAGTGCCTAAAGACGCTCCCGTGCAAAGGATTACTTGCCAAAATAGAGAAAACAAACCACTGTGAGTATATTTATGTTTCTCTTACTTTTGGAACCATCACTTCTGCTCTTTTGTTTCATTGTTAAGGAGGAGACAAGAGTGATCAGGCCTCTGTCTGTAGGGGATGTTGCTGTGCAGCTAGTTTGCAGTTTGATTTCTACACTGGACAGTTTTACAGGAACTTGGGTGACATGTAAGAAATCTGATGTCTGAGTGTGCGTTTTGGTTTGCGTGTGGATGGCTAAATTAAAGAAGCACTGCTAGTAACTGATAAATGAGTTGTGTTAATCTGAATCTTTTTTGTGAAAATCTCTGAACTCTTTTTCGTAGGAAATCGGCATCAAAAATGTACTCACACGCTCATATTTTAAATATCCAGACGTTTATGTTTTAATACAAAAATGCCAATTTGCTCCACAAATTTGTCCGTTTTTCATGTTGTTTTACTTCCTTATCTGTAGTCAGACTGGTCAGTTTGAAGATATGAGCTGCTGTGGAATTTGAAACCTGGTTGGAGCAGCAAGTTTTATTATTGTCTTGTATCTCTTTGTCTCTCTCACACAGTCTTGTACCCTTGCAAATGATTGGAGTGGTTTTGTCAGGACAGGAACGGTACCCCAGTGTCTCCCACTCTCTCTCCTGTGTGCCACAAAACTCATTATCACCATAGAGATTACAGATTCCCACAGCAACCTTGACATTTTCAGGGGTGTCCTCCCTACCCTCCCCATTCACACATACACACACACACACACACACACACACACGTACCCTCCCCCTTCCTCTCTTTACTCTGACTTTTATCTTTACTACTCATCTGGGTATTTCATTCTGTCCCCGTCTTTACACTTTATCATGTACATTGTTGCAGCTCACTTCCAATGTCCCCCTCCCAGTATTTCACTATTCTCTTATTATATTCCTCTCGCTTCCCACTCACTCACGCTTAGCTTCTTTATTTATATGGCTCTTAAATATTCCCGACCAATTTCCTTTTATTTCTTTTAAGAAATACAAACCAACAGCAGCCAATTAAAGCTAATTGCCGCCATCAAGAAAATCTCTCTGTCCCAGTGATTGCCCCCTTCTCTCTTTTCCCTCTTACTTTATTCATTTTCTGTCCATTATTCATATTGTACGTCAAGGTTAAGTATGCATGGAAATTACCTGCAGTGCTGCTTTGACCTGTTCTACACCCCTTCAACACACACACACACACACACATACATGCACACACACACACACACACACACACACACACACACACACACACTCACACACACACACACACACACACACACACAGACACATGTTTCCTATACTAATATTGATGCTTTTTTTCTAGGGGAGGTGACAGAAGGACTGAATATGTATCTTAATATTAATTCTGTGGTTGACACTTTTGCCTGCTGTTTTTAACTGTTTTCCTTTCCTCCCTTGCTTCCTTGGACACAGAGAGAGGTAAACACATTCTTTCTTTTCATGTCCCAACCCCTCCTACAGTATCACTCCATCATCTGTCATTCCTTATTGTTTAATTTCCTCTGCGTCTCATTTTTCTGGTCTTCAAAGTGACTCTCTATGTACTGTACCGCTGTGCACACACTCTTAAAGACGTAGGAAATGAAGGTGACCTCCTCTGTCATGTCTACAGGCATTTTTGTACACACAGACACACACACACACACACACACACACACACACACACACACACACACACACACACAACACACAACACACACATAGACACACATAAAAATAGGAATGTTTTGTGGAAAGTTTTCCTGAGGGGCCGGGCTCTGAAATCTTGTTAACTCTCAGGCCTGTGTTTCCTGTTGCATAGCATGGTATATTGAAGCACACAGCTTGAAGGAAATTATTTAGTTTTTTCTGCATTTCTGAATTACGTAAATCGACATTTGTGCATGTCTTGGGCCAGTTTAATTTGGTGCAGCTGTATTTCTTCTGCAGAGTGCTCTATGTTGAGTCTTTATTCCTTATTCTCTCCTTTTCTTTTTTCCGTCTTCTTTTCATTCCTTCTGTTCAGCTGTGTTAAATTGTTTTCGGCTCCAGTGGGCCCAGGGGAAGGTTCTTCCCTGCTGTCACTGTATTCAGCTCCCTTTTGCATCACGCTGCTCTATTGATCTCTGGGGTCCATCGACCTGAGTGTGTGTATGTCCGTATGTGTGTGTGTTCTGTAGTCATCAGACTGATAAAGGTCAGTTCATCTCTCATCTGTCTCCAAGTGCTGTCAGTCCAAAAACTGGACACACACACACACACACACCATCTATCTTCTCTGTCTCCAGGTAGAACCAAAAATAGTTCCACAAACGCCCCTTTAGACTTCACATCCTTGTCAGTCACCTCCTCTTGTGTGTCCTCATTAACCCTGTGTTTTGTTTTGTTTTGTTTTCTCCTCTCAGGGACTTTGCATATGTGGCACGAGATAAAAACACAAGGATCCTAAAATGTCATGTGTTCCGCTGTGACACGCCAGCCAAAGCCATCGCCACCAGCCTGCATGAGATCTGCTCCCGGGTAAGTGGTTCAGGCTGGAGTCCAGACACAAGGCCAAGTTAGGATTTGGCAAGTAGACCCAGAAAAAATCCAAACCAGACAGATACTTGGTGGATGAAATGTTGCTCTTACCAAACAAGCAGGCTGGGAGAGATGAAAATGTGGTGCTGATGGACATTACCAATTAAATTTACAAACAAACCGCACTAAAATATTTAGAAACAAAAGGAAATATCACCCACTTCCAAAGCAAAAACAAAAACATTTATTCTGGTAATTTACCCAAGTGTACTTATTCTGTAGTGCTCGTGAAGAAAAGACATATTCACATTACACTGTGAAATGCCCAACTTCAAGAGTGCTTGTGTTGTTTCATCATCTTTACTATTCCACTGTCAAGGCACAGTTTTTTCATCTTTGCAAAAAAACAAGATTAAACTCCCCACATTGTTATCAGCTTGCTTTCTCTGCACTGCATGTTCACTGTTCGATGAATACAGATGAATACAACTCTGCAAACAGAGTAGCAGAATAGTAGTAGAAGAATAGCATTCAAACCCCGCTTTTATTGTGTCAGTTTAATTTACTAAACTCACTCGGAATTTATGGACTTTCCTTTTACAACTTTGGTTTCATTTGGGGAAACAGTATAGAAATGCTTACGTTATTTATGTAGACCCATAATTTGGTGCTGAATCCAATTATAGGTTAACTTTTATAAGGTACCTTAAAGTGATGTCTTCAAAACTTTCTTTCTGGTACCCACAGATGCCCTGTGCTGACTATTAAGTTGAAAATGTTATTTGCTAGAGAAAAAAAGGTAGAGATAGAGCCATTTGTCCTTCATATTAAATTCATGTTTATATTAAAGTTACATTAAACGTCTGACATTTTACAGTCAGCCTTTATTATAGAACATTGAGTCTGTTTAGTACACACTTGTCACAGATAAAAGGATAAATAAGAAAAGAGAGAATTAGACACCGCAGGAGTTGCTGAGATGCAGATGCACTCTTTTCTGTGACTAACTGTCTGAATAATGTATAATTTATATGTGGTGTTTGTTTGTGTGTGTGAGAGAGAGAGTGATTTTGCCTGTTTTCATCTGCCTAGTTCTGCATTTGTACATATATGTGTTTGTCTGTGTGAGCAGCTGCACTGCATGAAAGGCTTGTGTGACCTGGTTAATGTGCATGTGTGTGTTTGTGCTCTGTAGGTGAAATGTGTAGACAGCATGACAGTATCAGGAGTGATGCTGTTCTAGGTTTTCCTGAGCGCCTTTCCTGAGCGCCTCCCTCATCCTCTTTCACTTTCACACATCTTTCTCTTTGTCTCTTTGCCCTCCTCCCCTGTGTCTTTGCCACGGTTTACTAATTCTGCTCTGCTTTTACACGCCATTTCCTCATACTCCATATCTGTGTGTCTGCTTTCATCGCCACCCCTCCTTCCCCTTCTCATGCTCTCTCTCTCCTCCAGATAATGACAGAGCGAAAGAATGCCAAAGCAATGGCAGGAGGCTCTCTCCAGGACAGAATGCAGGCAGGACTAGATCTCCCTTTGCAAGGTAGGCTTCATACATACAGAATTTGTGTGTGTGTGTGTGTGTGTGTGTGTGTGTGTGTGTGTGTGTGTGTGTGTGTGTGTGTGTGTGTGTGTGTGTGTGTGTGTGTGTGTGTGTGTGTGTGTGTGTGTGTGTGTGTGTGTGTGGCTGTGTTTTAAACACACAGGGTTGTCTTTGCTAAGATATACATGTCTCACTTTGAATAACTTTTGGCCTTAACAGCAGTTCACAGTTCAGTTTTATTAGTTATTCGTCCAGTGCAAAAGCATAATGTTTGAACTTAATTTTGGCCCATATTTTAAAATTTAGAGAAGGGAGTTCAATTTTTAAGTTTAGATTGAAGTAAATTTAATTGTATAGCACTTTTCATATATTGATATAACCGCCGGCCCAGTGCCAGTAAAAGTTTATTCAGGCCAATCAGAGTCATGTGTAAGTACCTTTAAACATGCTGTTTACTATTGTAGTGGCATTCATCAGTCATTACTCATTCTATTATCGAGTTTATCACTGCATGCATGCACAGTTGTGAAGATTTCTTTCGCGCCATTATGTCTCGCTGTTGCCCATCTCAGAGCTGCATCTCCGGTATATAAGAACTGCTTGACCTGAGATTTGCTCCCAATTTTTCTTCAGCATGTGATGCAGTCACTTTTGAAGAAAGCACCTTGTCAGAGTGGTCTACTTTTGTCCCAACTGCAAAAGCGTCTATATAATGCACTCCAACTTAGACCCCCTCTGTGCTGCCTTTGTCCTGAGCACGCTGGGCTAGATCACAACCTCTGGGCTCTGTGTGCCTTCTGTGCTGACCTGCCCAGAGTTACAGGGGTGAGCGGACGTCTTTGCGGCACTGCAAGTGGAAGGTGATGGAGATGGCAGCTGGTCTGACCGTGTGAGTTTCACGGTTGAAAAAGCACTAGACATTTTTGACCAACGCAGCCCAGGAAGTGTGCATGATGCTGGGCACGAGTCTGATGACTCAGCTTCCTCAAACACTGGCACTAATTGTGATGGCATCCTCAAGAGAGAGTGCAGCTCTCTACACAGTCAAGTGTAAAACACCTGTCTCTGCTGGGTTTTGCAATAAAGTGGCAAAAGAGCTCCCACCCCCCATCCTAGTCAATACCTGGAAATATCTGGAAATAGCCAGAGTCGCTATCTTTCCACATAAACTGTCTGAAGCTATCCGCACTGCCGAAAGAGCTTAAACACTGACAGACAAGCAAGCTGTAGTACGGACAAACAAATTGACAATAGTGTTGTATATAAATAGCCAGGGCGATGTTCACTCAGCTCAGCTTCTGGAAATGGCCAGAAGCCTTGTGCTGTGGTCCCACGGGAACCTGTGCTCCATCACAGATCAGACAGAACTCCGTTTACATCCGAGGAAAACAGAACCGAGCCATTGTCCTGATGTCATGCATAGGTCGAGAGGAATGAGAGGAGGCTGTTCAAATGTTGTGGGAAAGGTTTGCGAAAGCGTTAAAAAATCTGTTCACCTCCACAGAAGATGTGCACTCCCCTGGTCACCCTGATTCCTAGCCTTCTAGCATGCATTCAGGGGGAGAGTTGAACAGCCATTCTGGTGGCCTCAGAACGCATGAGCATGTTACGGTTCCTGACTATGATACAGCTGCTGTCAGGGAAGCCATGGCAACGTGCTGCATCAAGCTGCAACATGCTCTTGCAGCTTGACTGCTCAATCCTACACTTCCCACTGATAAGTCAGTGGTTATGGGCCTGGCCCCTGAACAGGAGCACTTGGAGAGATTAGGATTTTTCCCTGCAGTGGTACACACAATCTAGGGGGTACAGGCCCCTTCTACTACGGCCTGTTATCTAGGGAAATGGTCTGCTTTTAAGCACTGGTGTGTGGACCAGGGCTCAGATCCCATATTGTGCCCTCCGTCCCATGTATTAACCTTCCTCCAGCTGCTAGTAGATAGAAATCTGGCATCTAAGGTTGAAACATATGCCGCAGCCATTTCATCCTGGCATGAAGGCTAAGAAGGGAATTCTGTTCTTGCACACCTGCTAGTTAAGCGCTTCTTAAAAGGAGTCAGAAGACAGACCTGTCATGTGCTCCTTGACTCCGCAGTGGGATTTACTCCTGGTGTTACATGCTTTGGGTGGACCCCCTTTCAAGCCACTTCTGCAAATCTCTCTCAAGTAACTGTCATTAAAGACATCACTTCTCTTCACCATGACTTCAGCAAAAAGAGTAAGTGACATATGTACACTCTCAGACTCCCTGTCTTGTCTCATTATTAGAGAAGACAGGAGCACAACTACTCTGCGGGCCAGGTTCATGTCCATGATCATAACAAGCTCTTTTATATCAAGAAATGTTTCCCTGGAAGGGTTTTTTCCCTCCTCCTCACAGGAGTGAAACAGAATTAAAGTCACACTGACTGCCTGGTGCGCATGTTTTCTCATTATGTAGCACACAGCAGGCCTCAGACAGACACAACAGCTGTTCGTACAATACAGGGAACATTTACAGGGAAAACCCTGACGAAACATTGCTTGTCTCACTGGCTGTATGAAGCTATCACATAGGCATAAGTTGCATCAGGAGTGGTTCCCCCAACCAGGTATCTGTGCAGAACAGTCCTTGATTGTTCTACAATTAAGGGCTTTGTCCTCCTCTATAGCTCTTCTCAGAGGAATGGCAGTGGCAGACATTTGTGCAGTTTCACAGGCTTCACTGTGTCCTTTTATGCAGTTTTACCTGCGCGACATGTCAGAATTCTCTCTGACTCATTCAGTGTTGTACATGCTCAACTATCAGTGTCATCTTGGTGTAGGAAGTCATTATATGTGTTACAAGCTGACATATACTTAAAGACTGTGTAAAGTGAATTCAGACATTTTCTTCTAAACACATTAAATAGGTCATAAATGTATTTCTAAAAAAGGTGTAAAAAGCATTTCAACCATTTAGATCTGAATTGTGGAGCTAGGCTTCACTAACTGTGTTTCAAGATTTCTGTGTCTGGATTTAATGGGCGGGTCTGAAAATCACGTGGCGGTGTTAACCAATAGCACGATTATACACCGGAGCATAGACCCGCCCCTGCTGCTGTAGAGGTATAAATACATTCAGCGCACACTACTACTACAGTCTACAGGTAGCCAGTTAGCTGAGTTAGCCGCCTAGTTAGCCACCGAGTTCGCCGCCGAGCTAGCAGCTGAGTTAGCAGCAGAAAGCTCTCAGACCTAGCGTCCACGTTTCTGGTAGAGGTGGTGACTTTGATTGACAGGTGACACTTGGTAGGGGGCGGGGTTTCAGCGAACTAGGCGGGCACTCCCACAGCGTTTGGGAGAAGAGAAATAGTCAGACTTTTACACAACTTTGAAGCCTAATTTCATATATTTGGCGATTTTTTTTAATCATTCAAATTTGGCAGGGTAGTTAACAACTCCAAACACATATTTATTTTTACTTTACACGGACTTTAACTCTCTTAACTTATCTGTGCGAGTCTCTAGGACTGCCACATTGTGTTGCAACCGTTCCTGCATGCTCTCCCAACATAAGTTTGCTGTGTGAAATGTGTGTTTGTGTGCTTGCTGTGCACACCTGCACACTTAATAGGGTATCCTCTATACACATCATTGTGGATTGATGAGCTTTTTTGCCCTTTCATTCCTGCTCTGCTTGCATTTGGGACTTTTTACAGTGTGTTATTATCATCCCTGCTCTCTCACAGCAGCAGGTGTGTCATGTGAATGGAGTATAATGCTTCACTCTGCAAAAGAAATCTTCACAACTGTGCATGTACATGGGGATAAACCCAATAGTGACAGTTCTAAGAGGGCTACGCTTAAACTCATAGAATCATAAAAAATATAGGGGCCTTCTACTTTGTTACCCTGGTGGAGAGAGGACACAAGTTTTGCTGCTCCGTCTATCTCTTCTGCTCTCTGTATGTGTCTGTACACACAAGGATGGGGCTGAGCTACACACATGCACAGACACAAAATGGACAGCAGAGCAGAGTCCACAGTGGACAGAATGAAACAGACTTTAGGTTTTACTTTACTCGAGTCGACTCCAACTGCTCACTGCCGTAAGTGCAACAAAATCAAGCAGTAAGAGAAACGGTACAAGGTATTTATTAAACAACCGTTGAACAAGCAGACCATAAACTTAAATACGACGTCTTCGACTGCCAGCAGTCGAGTTCCAGGAGTCAACTCCTGCTCCCATCACACCAGTTATATGGAGCTCATTAAGCTTATAGTGAACCGTTAAGACTGAGCTCAAAACAGACTGTCTGTAACCATTCAGTGAAATTACCTACGTATCTTAAAATAAGTTGAATTCTTGTAGACTTAAGGCTGACACCGACCTGCCTCTCCTCTCTACCAGCAGCATCTGCAGCAGTCTCTAACCAGCAGCTGCAGGATGAATGATGCCACAGAGTTGCTAACTAGTTTATTATTGACTTTATTATCAAGGTCATCCATACTCGATGACTCAACACAAAATATGGAGAAACCTATACTTATCCACCATTCATTTACTGATCCAATATGTGCCTACTTTTATATTTTCATATTTATATAATATATATCGACATACCATATCCATAACTAAAGGAAAACAACCATGTCTCAGGGGGGCTTCACTGTGGCACACATTATGTATACAATGAATAAATCACCAAAATTATGAAGACATTTTTTTTTGGGCTGCTGGACCAATAAAAATATACAAGGGGCCAGTAAAACTCTGATACACTGTCCAAGTGGGCCAGCGGGGAAAAAATGTTTCAGGTTTCAGCAACAGCCAAGCACATGGACAACTGTCCAGCCTGCTGCTGACAGCCTGTCAAATCTAACAACTGTATTGTCTGTCTCTGCTTAAAACCATAAAACTGACATAAACGTTTCAAACATGAGAAACACGAGGTGAAAAGTGAACATATGATTATGGTCTACTACTTAGTACACATTGTTCAGTCAAAAGCCTCCCAACAAATATTTTTGTTTTGACATATAAATATAATAGAAGCCAGTGGCATTAACGTGAATATCCAGTTCTTGGGGAGCCATCTGTAAATGTCAGTTGTTTACATAAATGTTAAATCAGTGTTTATATGAAGACATATTAAATGAGTGTGTGGTGGCTTCTCCCCAGCAGAGTTTCCCACACCAAAGACAGAACTGGTTCAGAAGTTTCAGGTGCTCTACCTTGGGATGTTGCCTGTGGCCAGACCAATAGGTAAATTTGACACCTACACTGTAATGACATGCAAGGTATATGATTTAAGTTAATGTTGATAACAAGGCATACTTTAATTTGTAGCCCTCTCTTCTCCAGGCATGGACATACTGAATGGAGCCATAGACAGTCTAATTGGTTCTTCCAACAGAGAAGACTGGACTCCAGTAGCCCTCAACGTTGCTGATGCTACCGTCACCATCAGCAAGGAGAAGGTCTCACACCCCTGCTGTTTCTCAAACCCGTGTTATTTATGGAGCTTATTGCGCACAATCTGCCAAATAAAATTCACTGACTTATGTTAAAGGCTGTGAATTTATAATAGTGTTAAAATGTCTCTCTAGTCATGTAATTTCACTTTATTTGATGTCAGATAAGGCAACAAGAAGAGTGGACAAACAGCAGTAGACATTACCCAAACAAAATACTGTATGTACATACATGACTACTGATTTTGAGTCATCTTACAGTGATTAGTGAAGATTGTGATGCACCTGCCATTTATTTCCGTCATCACAAATGTTTAAAGTTCTTTGCTATTGATATTGATGTGTAAAACTACTAAAACGATGGAAAACATTTAACTTGCTTCAGATTGAACAGACTTTATTCAGAGCTAAAAAAAGGTAGAAAGCTGCTTCCCAGAGCAATAAATCTCTGTGTAACATATGACTACACTCGACCAGTGAAGATTACAGGATTTTTGTATTTGAATTTAAACAGCAAGGCAACTTAAGCCCAGGTTTTATTTTGCTATGTGAATGTATTTAACTGCATAGATCAAAAATGTTGGATGATTGTATTTTCCCTCAATAATGTTTCATTAATGTATATATATATATATATGTAGATATATATGTATTAAATTTTATATGTATGTACCGTACATTGTCTGTAACAAATTAATGTTTCTGACCAGGATGAAGGGGAGGTGCTGGTGGAGTGTCGAGTTCGTTTCCTGTCGTTCATGGGCGTTGGGCATGACGTGCATACATTTGCCTTCATCATGGACGCTGGTGGCCATCGTTTTGACTGTCACATCTTCTGGTGTGATCCCAACGCTGGGAATGTGTCAGAGGCTGTACAGGCAGCTTGTATGGTGAGTCGCTGAGTAGGAATACAGAAGTCTGGGCCAGAGCTGACAACATGACCAAAATACTCTGAGCCAACTCTAAGTTTAAAAATAAAGAAATGTAACAACAGTGCACATTGATGCATGCTGAAATGTTGAAGTGTAGTGTGGAGTTGTTAATGAAACTGTGGGAAATGGAGCGTTTGTAGTTTTAATTTAACCATGAATACTAATAAAAGTTGGAACTTGTTTAGTAGAAATGAAGAGATTTGGTCTTTAGACTGATGGGAAATATAAAGTAAACAAGTCTACACTCATTCTGAGGATAAAG
The DNA here is from genome assembly GCF_963691925.1 of Scomber scombrus. Classification (NCBI taxonomy): domain Eukaryota; kingdom Metazoa; phylum Chordata; class Actinopteri; order Scombriformes; family Scombridae; genus Scomber; species Scomber scombrus. Next base: position 19,111,261 of record NC_084971.1, read on the forward strand.
ACATCAAGTGTCTTTTCATTTTTCTTGTATTCAGCTAATCCGAAGAATTGCTCTCCTCAGAAAATTACAAAATCATTGAGCATAAAACACAAATGATTTTATATTATTTATAGCCAGCTGGTGTTGAATTAAAATCACTGTATTGAGCCTTGTTTAAAGGTTTCCCTTATTCTTAAACATTCAGGACAGAACCGTTACATATAAATGAGTTCACACAATCATGATTAAGTCTATCACTGCCAGATAAATCTCTCTGTATTTCACAGTTTACTGGAGTTTTTAATTCGGTGTCATGTTTGACATTCCTGTGCTGGCTGGATGAATACATACTCTATAGGCAGTAGGGCTGTCACTTTTCTCAAAAATCAAGTTCAAAATGTCACGCTATTTGTTCGAATGTATTCGTATATTGTATATGTTTTCTGATCTAAATCTTAAGGTACCAAATGTTTAAAGCTTCCATGATGCAAATTTAAGCCAAGTTCATCCTTTTAAAGTAGAGAAAGAGGCATAGGCATTTAGAGCCTCTCTTTGAGTGATAGTCATGGCCAGTAGTTTAGGTTCGGTTTTTCACTCTTGACTGATTGGTGTTTCACTGTCCTACCCAAATACTTTATTCAGCCTGTAATGGAGCCCTTTGTCAAAGTGCTGTTGGTGTAAAACATGCAGTCAAATCAACAGAAGACACCTTAAGTTAAAATACTGGGTATATTCAGCATCAGTTGCCTCATGTAATGTTTTCAACTGCATCCCACTTTGTTTATTACTCTGGAGGAGAACATTTTAAAGATATCTGCATGATATTAGTAACTACCGTAGTGCAGCTATAATAGCTTTAGAGTATTTTTATTTTGCAATATAATATAATGCAGCCTATTAGTGTTACTTGTCTTTCTCTGCCTCCTCTCAGCTGTGTCACAAGATTAGTCGACTGCTGGCTGTGCTATTGATCACACATCAGAACTTTGGATATATGGACACAAGGGTGCACACACACACAACACACACACACACACACACACACACACACACACCCGCTTATACACACTTACACATACTAAAACTGATTCACGATGACAAGAGTCATCAGTCATTACTATTGATCACAGCTTTGACCCTGCACCAGCCCGGCTTTTCCTCCTCTCTGTCTCACACACAGACACCTCCACAGCTATGTACTAAGCAGCTGTAAGTAGAGGTGGACTGATGGTGGATTTTTAAAGGCTGATATACTAACAATATAACTAACACAGTTTTGATCAGGAAAAAGCTGATAGCCAGTGAAATGGCTAACTCCCCCCCTAAAAAATGAATGAATGAATCATCAAATCATCATTTAAAAAAAATAATGAATTCAGAACAGGATTACAAGGAATTTATGTTTTAAATTGAACTAAATACCGTTTTTATAGCAGTAATTTTCACAACAGCTAAGTCACTATATAAACTTAAACATATCTCACTGGAAACAAATCTAAAATATCAGTAAAATAAGTATTTCTGACATCAGAATACTGAGTGAAAGAAAGAAAGAACACAGACATCCTCTGTACTCCTCCCTCTGTTGCTGATGTGATTCCCTGCCTGCAGGTACTGCTGGTAGAGAGAGGAGGGGCTGGTTTGTATCAGCCAGCAGCTCAGTTTACATGAATTTGCCGAATTTTAAGATTGTGACAAACCAAGCTTAACAGTTTGACTACACAGCTTTCATTTCAGCTAGTTCATATCAATTCTCTATTATTTTAAAAACCTTGACTTTGTGTCGAGCCGCCATGCAAAATGGCGATGAATGTCTTTGCATGCCATCGGCCACTATTGCAACCAAGTTCTGCCGATTCTGTTAGTTTCCAAAATGTCCTATTGGCCAAACCATTTATTTATAATATATCTCTCTCTCTTTTTCGTTCTCTCTCAGCTGCGGTACCAGAAGTGTTTGGTGGCTCGACCTCCCTCCCAGAAGGCCTGTGGCTCGTCCCCCCCTGGTGACTCTGTGTCCCGTCGGGTTTCAACCAGCGTAAAGAAGGGCGTCCTGTCCCTCATTGACACCCTCAAACAGAAGAGACCTGTCACAGAGTTGCCGCAGTAACCAAGGTTAAGTACTACCAACTTGACTCCCTGCCACAACCCCCAGTCACCATGGTAACTAGTCGCATCGCTGCCAAAATCTGTCGCTACCACAGACCCCTGTAACCATGGAAACACACTAAAGCCCCAGGGTTTGGGAAATCCTGTCATGATATTTTGCCTTCTGGAGCAAATTCGAATTTCACCTCAAGAGTTTATCTGCTCTTAAGCAGCAATTCAAGTCTGTTTCCTCAAAATAACTGAGCTGGATAACAACTAATCCCATATCGAGAAGAAACAACCACCAGAAGCACCTCAATAGTGGTAATGTACATAGAAGAATTCACATCCTCCTCCCCTTTCAGCAAAGAGAAAGAGCGAGGAAAGACACCAACAATCGAAGAATAAATAAGTAGGAAGTACTCCTTCAAGCACAGCACGTGTGATGAGTGAGCTCATTACCTCCCAAACTGCTGATCTCTCCATGCTCTTGTTGTATTTTTGTCTGTGCCTGTGCTGCCAGCATGACCTTGCACACCTGGCCACACCCCCTCGTCATTCACCTGGTTGTCCTGTTAGTCTGTAGTGACTTTTTCCCCCTCTGTCCCTCTTATCCACGGTAGACTGTTGCATCAAGTGAAAGGAAGGAAGGAGTTATGAAAGCCATGGTGTTTGATGTTCATATCCGTGTGTAACCAATTGAAGAAATAAGAAGGCTACCGCAGGATAAAGAGATCTGGGCGTTGACGTCTACAGCACACTGTTCAACTGATCCTGCATGAACTTTTTATATAAAGGTGACACATTCTAGACAATATCGATACACTGCTGCTGCTTTCAGAGACTGAAGGGATGAGAAATCAGAAGCCACATTGTTTTTCCTGTCTTAGCTCTTTGTTTCTCATCAACTGTGCAAGAATCAGCCAGACCGGCCGGGATGGTCAAAACGAGCGGTGACCTTTCACCCGAAACATCCTTCATGTGCTTCCTGTTTACGTCTTGTTTTAACTCTTTTGTTATCCCTCGGAAAATGACAGACGATAGCCATAATGGAGGATGAGACACGGGGATGGGACGGAGTCACTTATTTGCTCCCCCGCTCTCTGGTGACCAGTACTCACTGCTGCTCCAAACACAGGAGACATTAGCATGCTGCTGCTCTTTGATACACATGCTGGAGGAAATTTGACTGATGATTCCTTTAAATCCCACCTCAGTATCAATCCTCTGAGACTTCATGTCCGTTAATAAAAGGGTCCTGGAGACAGTACAAAGCCCAGAGGAGGAGGAAGAAGAAGACTGGAGGAATGTGTTTTTATACCTGGGTATGGTTGCAATGATTTTGTTCACAGCTGTGATTTGAACTATGAGGAGGTGAGAAGGAAAAAGACTGATTTCATCTCCAGATTTGACTGTTTTTTAAAAGGAAAAAACCAACAGTGACATGTTGACTCAAACTAACAGGACTTTCCTGGGCTGCTGTCTATCTGTCTCCAGGGTTCTGTTCACTTGAATGCACCTTTTCTGTTTTTTCCATTGCCTACTTACTTACAGTAATGTAAGTCTGTTTTCATCAGTGCCACAACATCACAAGCTTTTGTCTGTTTTCTATGATTTATTCTCCCAAAAATCTCAATTCAACGCTGCTAGCTCCTTATTATGCTATATCCGATAGACAGTAATCTTGGTTGTAGGACAGCACATAAATACATCTGACCGTTCTCTTATCTCCGCCCCCAAGCAGGAATTATCCAATCATAGTTAAGTAACTGTAACCAATCACAGTGTCTGAAAGAGTTTGGCCGGTATTGGTTTTTTTTTCTTTCCTTTTCCTTTTTACAAAACCAAAAAAATTGCAAGAAAAAAAGAAAGAAACAAGAGTAAGGGAATAATAAAACAGTTTATATACTCCAACAGAAGATGTAAACTGCATGCCTGGCTAACGAGCTGGCTGCTGCAGTAATAATCCATTTCCAAAGGCAAGAAGCATGTCATAAACTAACTGCATGATGTTGTGGGGTTACAGGTTAGATTAGAAAAATGCCTCTTTACGGCTGTAACATTCAAGATATGGGATCCACAATACTAGTATATCAGTTAACAACAGGGCTGCTAATGTACTGATTATTTTCTTGATTAGTTGTTTGGTCCATAAAATGTCAGAAAATAGTGAAAAATGATGATCACTGTTTCCTAGAGCCGCAAGTAGAATCTTCAAATGTGTTGTTTTATCCCGACCAACAATCTATGACCTAAAAATATTCAGTTTACTGACATAGAGGACTAAAGAAACCAGAAAATATTCACATTTGATGAGCTTGAATCAGAGAAGTTGAATGTTTGCTTCTTAAAAAATAACTCTTTTTATTAAAAATAGTTGGCGATTAATCGTTGCAGCTCTAGTTATAGCAGCTCTGTATTGCTGTTTATTGGGAAAGTTTACGCTCACTTAACTAATTTCAGCTTTACCAACTCGTCAGTTCTGTTTACAGTAAATCATCTGCTGCTGCTCTGTTTCCATGTTCATCATCAGCTGGTGAGGATGCTGACTCTTTGCTTGGGACTTGTAGTCTTAGCTTAAATTTTTAGTTTCAATCTTTTAGCACAATACCATGAATGTATCAATCGTACATTTAATGAATGTATAGAGTTCTTATTTTTAAATGAATTATCTGGAAACATTAAAAAATGATAAGAAGCAGAGTTTTAGCCTTTATCATTAGCTACAGCAGATAGCGACAGTGATCATTTTGGCCATAGACTGTACGACAGAATTTACAGTTGCTGGTGAGAAATGAGAAGCTGGTTTTGTCTACCTCTGTCTTAAATGAAGAATACCCCCTCCAGACATGTAAAAACATTTTTAAAAACTCAGCTTGGAACAATAACGCATGCGTCAAATGATGAAAATCTTTAAAACCACATCCGCTCTGTAAGTTGCATACTGGACCACGATTGGCTCCAATCGTGCACATACACCTACCCCCCCTAAAAAGAATCTGATTCTTAATAAGCACAGAGAAACATTCCACTTTCAGCAGATAAATGTGAAAACATGCTTCTCGTGTCAAACTTTAAAAACAGATTTTTGACTGGAGGTGGACTTTTGAGTGGTAAATCTGCTGCTGTTATCGTATGGCATGTATTTTATGTATAAACGAAAGCTTGACAAGCATAGCAACAGTAACTAAGGGGGGCGGGACTTAGAGAACAGTCATTTATTTCGTCTGTAGGTGTTTTTACAGATTTTAAAGTTATCACAAACAGGTTGCAGGAACTAGGAGTGTTATTGAGATTCTGTGGAGAAAATTCAGCCACATCAGTTTTTTGGCACAAGGATGTCGAAATGTGAATGAGATGACTAATTTGTGTGTACATACTATCCATTCAATGTAACATTTGGCATTAATCATTGTTATAAGCTATCGTTTCATTTTGAATGTCTTCTAGTTTTCTATTATTTTCTGTAATGAAATGCCTTTTTTTTGAGTGCTCACCAAATGGCCAAAGTGTAAAATATTGATATACATTGTTGTAGATAAGAAAACAACGAGAGCAAATAATGAAAAAAGGAGAGGTGATTGGAAATTTTCACAGTCGTCAATTAAGTTGATACTGAATTTAACTGAGCAATTATCTATGCATTCTTTTGATCTCGAGAAATGGAAAGTCGTTAAAAGCCTTGCATGCCCTTGGACGGTTGGAAGAACGACTGTATGTACTGAACAGAAATATTTTTTATTTTATTTATTCTATTTTATAAAAGTATACTGATTTTATTAGTTGAGGCAAGTAAAGTCTCTTGACTCTGTGTCATTGTCTCTGTCGCTGGTTAACTCACAATGCTACAACAGGCTCCGCTTTGCAGAAAAAGGCAGATAAAGGAATATATCTTCACCGTGTACAGTGCACTGAGAGCTGGGAGTCTACTGCTGATAGGAGGAGTGAAGAGGAGGAGGAAGATGAAGGCAACAGCAATGGACTCCCAGCGTTTCTGTCAAGCTCACACACATAAACAACAAACACACACACACACTCCATTTCCCACAGATGGATGTGTTTGCTTCCGTTTGCTGCTCACTGATTTGTACAATTTATCAATGTAACCAATTGTGAGAATAAACAGCATTATAAAATAAACGCTCCTGGCTTTTTGTGTGTCTGTTTGTGTGTAAGGGCTGCAACTAATGATATTTCATTACTGATTATTCAGTTATTTAATATTTCTTTGAACTTTAGTTAGATTAATTTAGTCCACAAAGTTTATCCTGCGACCTTTTAAAATGAAGGAACGTCAGCTTGTGACTTTCTGAGCAGTCAAAAAGTCACCAACGTGATTTTATTCCCTTCTGAAATTTTCGTTTTAATCATTTCCAGAAGTCTCAAAAGGTGATTGTTTGCACTACTTCACAGAAAACAAACAGAAAAGTCTAAAAGATAAATGTGTACAATAGTATTATCATATTTATTTTCTTATATGACTATATTATCTTGTGCTACCACAGATTTATCATATTAAATATGAAAATGCCAATTACAAGTTTAAAAGACCTCAGCTTGCTTAGTTTGTCTGAATAAGGGATTGGGTGAAAGCATTTGATGGTAAGACACAAACACACACACACACACACACACTTGACTTGACGTGACTAAAAGAACCCTCCCACCAATATCTCAAAAACAACATAATGTACATGACAGTTAAGTACAAAGATTTTAAGATGGTCTTCTCATACTGATATGACATATTGACCCTTATAATAACATACTATATTTTTCAAGTAAGTCCTACAAGTGAAAAAGTAAAAATACTAAAATGTCTGGGATGAAAAGAAGACCCTCCCCTGTTCTCTCAATTCATTTAGACTACCCTCCCTACAGTAAAAGGACCCCCCGCCCCCCCCCCCTGATCCCCCCCAATCCTCAGTTTTATTCATTTATGTACTGTTCCTAACTTTAAAAAAATCTTGCTTGTAGTAAATCAGCAAATTCAGCAGATGCAGCTTTATTTATTTTTATTTCTTATTTGCCTTTTATAATACACCACCTTTACATTTGAATATATTCTAGCACACAAAACAGCAAAATGTTTCACCATAAATAATTTAAATACAATAACATTTGATTTATTTATGATCATTACTGACTGGTGGAGTGTCAAAGCTTGCCAATCATCACATAGACCCCATCAGTGAGCCTAAACCCAAAGTTTCTCTAAACTGGGCAGAGACACTGAGGAGGAAGATGCAGACGTACAGGTGTGCTGAGTGTGGAGGGCCGTGGATGGAGGCTGTGAGAGTGAAGCACCACTCCTGCTGCTCAGAGAGCTGGAGGTTTGGGAGGAAATGGGTGGAAGAAAAAATCCAGCAGGCTTCAACTCTTTCTCTGGTCTGACCCCCTTCATGTGACCTTTACAGAGGCTTCCTGGTTTAGCTGTGTCAGCAAGTGGCTTCTCTACATGTTCAGGCTCTGTGTTTTGTTTCTGTGCCTGCTGCTTGGAGGACGTGTAGGGAGGGATGGGTGGAGCAGGAGGAGCAGGGGAGGGGTGTTTTCCAGCAGAGGTGAGGGTACCAGACATGTCCTGGGCTGTGATCAGAGACGAGGGTTTTGCTGAGGATATTAATGTCAGTGTAAGTCGAGGGATCCTTCTTGGTTTACTTTTTGTTGGACCTTGCAGACGCCTCTTGTGATGCGTCCGTTTTCTCTTTTTCAGTTTCTTCTTGTGGCTTTTAGGAAGAAGCTTGGAGATTGTAGGAAACCTGTTGGTTTGTTTTGAACGTCGCTTGAGCTTGCGTCCTTTAAGCCCTCTCCTCTTCCTTTGTCCCATACCCCCCTCATCCTCAGCTTCCTCCTCTTCCTCTGCTTTATGCTTAATGCCTTCCTCACCTTTCTGCTCTTCATGGTCTGAATGTGTGACTAGATCTTGTCCACTCTCAAGCTCACGTCCTGTCTGTGCTGGCCTATCTTGGCTGGAAGGAGATGAATGTTTGCTGGTGGCTGAAGCTGCCCGATTCTTCTTGCTTTTTCCTTTTTTACCAGCTTTTGATTGCTCAGGAATTATTCCACCCAGGAGGCCCTTCGCTGCTGCCCTTGCCAACACATCCTGAACTGTTTCTACTCTAGTGGGATCCGCCTGAAAAAAGCAAGCGCAGTTTAAGATTTGATGTGAAGATACAACACATTAAAACTACAAGTCTCCAGGGTAACATTGCACCAAGGAGATCTAACACTACACTGTAGAAATGAACCACAGCTATAAACTGAACTTGCAGAGAAGAAAGAGAAAGGAGAGAGGAGGTCGCAGGAGGTTTGATGGGTTTTACATCCCCACAGACAGCGTGGGACGTCATTTTTTTGCATGCTAACATTTGCTAATAAGCACTAAACACAAAGTACGTGTGAGCCTGATGGTAATGTTGTTAGTTAAAGCAGGTTGACTGTTTGGTCTTACATTTTTAGTTAAATCATCACCAAAGTTATTACAGTTCATCCTGTGGAGAAGATGAATGTCTGTACAAAATTTCATGCCACTAGACCTTTTTCACAGTGGACATTTGAACAATAATAATAATAATAACTTTATTTGTATAGCACCTTACAGACAAGAAATGCAGCTCAAAGCGCTTTACAACAAAAGAAATTGCAAGTGCTTCAAAAGATATAAAAAGGACATGAAAAGAACATAAAAGTGTGTAAAAAAAACTCCATTAACATAACATGTAACGAGACTTTCATGGTATCCTAATGACTTTGGTGATCCTCTCACTCTTCTTTTAGATTAGATTATTTTATTTTGAATGTGTAAAACAAGAAAAAACAAAACAAAAACAAAAAAAACATATAAAAAAAAAAAGCACAATGGTCCCACTGAAAACAGTGAACTTACACCTAACAGAAAACGGAAAACATGATGCAATGCACTTTCAACCACATCCGAAAGGGAGTGGGAAGAAGTCAAAACTTATTGAATCCCACCCCTGCTTCCTAAATCAATGCTTGCTAGCTCCTAATTAAATTACTAATTCATATCATACAATTTCTTACTAATATACAGTATGTTATATGTAATGTTAATATATACATCTATATTTACTCTTATCAATATATAAATCATTGATACATTTTTCCAAAAAAATAGCTATATACATATACATATATACACATATACATATATACATACATACATACATACATACATACATACATACATACATACATACATACATACATACATACATACATACATACATACATACATACATACATACATACATATATTCATATATACACCTCCCCATATATACATCCACATCCACATATGTACACATACATACGTAGATAGATATACTTACATACCCACACATACAAACAACATGCACCTAAGTCAGTTAAACACCTCCATCCCTGTACCTCATAAAAATAATTTCTTTATACCTCTTTTTAAACTGTATTATGTTTGGACATTCCTTGAGCTTTAGATTCAGACTGTTCCATAATCTCACCCCGCAGACAGAAATACAAAAACTTCTCCTCGTCGTACGCACCCTAACACAGTTAAATTTAAACATCCCCTTAAGTTATAGCAACCATCTCTTTCAGTAAACAATCTTTGAATATTTCCTGGTAGTTGATTATTTTTAGCGCCACCATGAGGTTAACATTTATGGTTTAGAGTAAAATGTCTTCGCAACTTTTCGATGAATAGTCAGTTAGTTTGGTACACATTCATGTTCCCCTCAAAATCAATTGTAATTACTTTGGTAATCCTTCAATTTTCCATCTAACACCACCAAAACATCAAAACTTCAATTTATCCAATATTTTGTTTATGATCAAATATCTAAAACTAATGGCATTCCTGCTAAGCTGTATGTACTGTTTTGTGTCAATTAGCATGTTAGGAATTAAACATTTAAACATTATACCTGCTTAACCCTACCATGTTGTCATTGTGAACATGTTAGTATGTTAAAGTCAGCATTTAGCTCAAAGCAAGTACAGCCTCAATGAGTGTGGCTCTTAATCTTATTATTTTTGTACTTTAGGAGCACAAAATGTCATTTGCAAACCTCAAAAGCTGAATTGTGATGTCAAATGTACATTTTGTGGTGGAATGTTCAGCAGTAGCCTACTAGAGAGAGGCATGAATGATGGCAGCCTGTCAGATGTGTTTCCAACAAATTACATTTTTCAGGCATTTTTTTCTCAGAGGCTTTTTGATACATAACTCCCATCTGTTTCTAATCAATATTTCTGTTTTCTGATGTTTAAAAGAGCAATTCAAAGGAGACTTCTTGCCTCACCCCCTCTCTGTGTTTCTCTTTCTTTGTTTTCTCTAGGCTGCTATGTGTCTGGTTTATATCCTTTTAAATCATCCCTGAGTCATTCGTGTGAGCAGCGCTGAACCACCTCAGAACTGTCGGTGTAATGAAATCTGCATCCACAGCTCTGATGTGATTTGACACACCGTGAGATTGAGCGTCAATCTAATTAGACACGATGATCATTAGATTTTAAATTACTGCACTGCCACCAGACAGGTGAACAAGACCTGCCCCTGTCTATGTGTGTGTTGCAAGGTTAATAAACACACACATAGGCACAGTGTCCTCCCTGCACCATTTTTTCGAGCTGCAGGAGATCAAAGAAGCAGCATCTCATTTCCCTCTGTTGTATTTTTCTTCTTTTATGAGTGGAGGGGGCAAAAAGATGGAGCAACGAGGTGATGCAACAAGACTGGAGGGGTGGAGGGTGGGCTGGAAGAACGATACAGAGTATTATCCATTCATCTTTTCTCCAAAGTACTGAAATGTTTCAGCAGCTCAGACATATTTCATCTTGAACTCGTATCTTTTTATGGAGTATTGGAATAATGCTGCAGTGTTTCAGGGAGCCATAGTATGTGTCAGTGTGTGTGTGTGTGTGTGTGTGTGTGTGTGTGTGTGTGTGTGTGTGTGTGTGTGTGTGTGTGTGTGTGTGTGTGTGTGTGCACGCAGACAAGCAGAGCGGACCGACCTCCCAGCAGACAGACAGTAAAAGACTGCAGCCTCAGCATTACTGGAAGGTCTCGTCGCAAAGCAATCACACACACACACACACACACACACACACACACACACACACACACACACACACACACACACACACACACACACACACACACACACACACACACACACACACACACACACACACAAACACAAACACAAACATTAAACATTCAAGCACACACCACAAAATCTCTGTTCACTCTCCATCTTCACACACACTACCTTGCTCTCAACATTTCTCTCTCTTTCCACGTCTCACACAGTTTCTGTCTCTGGTTGTCTTTTCTGTCTCTCACCTGTCGGGACAGCCGGGCCACGAAGCAGCCGTTGGTGAAATGAGACGATTCGAGCCTGAAGAACTTGGAGTCTGCTGTGTCTTCTGACTGGGATTCATCTGGGAAAATTGGACCATTCACCCTGAGAGAGCAGATGTGCTGTAAAAAGATGTTCTGTCGCACACATTAATCCATCATTGCCGCATTAATTCAGAGAACTTTTATTGTCATCGAATGGGAGATTTGGCTGAATAAAAGGTACATTAAATAATTTTGACAACCAAATACACATTTTGTCTGTGAGTCTGGCAGGTATGAGAACTTTTGTAACTCGTAAACTGGGGCACAGCATTGAAAAATTTACAAATCAACATAATTTTTTACAGGCACAGTAATCATTTATACAGTATTTCTTAAACACCAATTCAAGGTCAGCATTGGTGCAAAAATATAAATGCACAACTGTTTACTGTAGCTGTGGGATTAGCCCATCAGGCACTACTGAGTTTATCTCCAGACAGATTGTCCTGAGCCTCAGGACAAGCAGCCTCTGCATCACCAGCTGTCACTGCTGGTTTCTGTATTTTTAACATCTGGCATGAGAATACTCAGCATTAGTTATGTTAGCAAATGTTGGTTAACAATTCTCAGTGGACCAAACACTGTCTAAATCCTGTTAAAATATGGAGATGATGTGCTGATATGACATTCATTCACATTAAAATTCTCAGTGAAAAGCTATTTTTGGAGGTGAGCATTTGCACTCACTGCCATTTTATCTGGGCGGTGACCATTCCTCCACAGCCAAAAGAATACTTAAAATTCAGGCCCAGAGCGATAGTCTTTCAGGAGGCAGAGAATTTGTACTTGTGAGGCTGATTTAATGAGTTTTGTGAGCTTACAATAAAATGGTTCAGTGACGGGGAAGTTCTGATATGTTAAAGAAAATTTAAATAATAATAAGAAAAGGCTGAAATACAGATTTGCATTGCTCACTCTGATTGTAAGTTTTTGCACTCCTGACCAGACCCGGCATCACTGATAGACATACTCAGAAGTGCTGTATTGCACCCATAACCACATCCAAAGGTGATGTCATGTTGTACTGACCACATCCTGGAGTACATTTGAGGAAGTTGACTACAGGAAGGTGAGAAGTTACATCTCTGGAGAGCTTCCCTTTAAACTTAAAAGATAAATACAAGCTGGCAAACCCACTGGTGTTATATTGATTTTAGAATAATTCCCTAAAACATTAACAAGCTAACAGCAAACTGACATTGAAATATCACAAATCTGCAAAATCTAAACTATAATCTAAACAACCTACACAACTTAAAAGTCAAAGGGAACTTTATTTCCCAAGTTACTAGCTGTATCTGAAAACAGAATTATATTTTTGGGCCATTTGTGTATCCCAACAAAGTGCCCTTGATACTCTTTTTGGTAAAACAGGCTTGTCACAAAGACTTTACCACCATATATAAAGCATATAGTTTGAAGAAGCCAAAATAGAGGCAAAGGATGTTTTTTTTGTTTTACTGGTTCCTCCCTGCCCAGTTCTTTCTCTCCTGATCTTAACTGTAAAAGAAAATCTGTCACATTCAAGAATGAAGAAATCACCTCTTTTATTTTTAAATTTGAATGAGAAGCAACCTTTTAATAGACAAGAAAATCAGTTTGGAGGATTAGCATGTGCCCAGTGTTATGGTTCTTTGGTGCAAATTAGTGCCAGCTCCTCAGAAAACCACACAGGCAGCACAGTGCTGGATCTGTGTGTCCTTTGTAAACACAGAGGTCGATCGACTCATCACACTAAGTTGATATAAGAGCTTATGTGACCAAATATAATAATTTGGATTTCTTTGGGATGATGAATGATAGAAAATGAGCTGTTTGGAGCAGCAGGCATGAAAAAGACTCTGAAATCTTCTCGACCCCGTTCACCCCAACAGCAGGATTTACTACTTTCCCCACGGCAACCACAGCTGATCCTTTATATTGTCAACAGCCTGGTGATTGTAACCTTCAGTCTGTCTCTCACACTCACACACACCACACAGTATTGTATACATAGAGTAATCTGTGGAGATATATGAATATATCTGTCATACTTACACTCGACAAACATTATTTACTCTCTCACTCTGTAATGTTTTTTTGTACATTCTTCCCTGCAGTCTGTAAATCTCAGAGATGAAGCTCACCCAGGTTAATTGGGTTTTTGATTTTAGATACGCATGCAGATGTTGCACAAGCAGCTTGAGCTATTTGTTATGAAGCTGGAGGGTTAGCTCATATATGCTGTGTCTATTCTTTGTCAGTCAAATTAAACTGTTGTCTACGGGTGCATGTTATGCCAAGAAAAAAGACTGGAGTTTAACCTCAAAAAAGGAACCCTACATTAAGATCTTTATAGTATCCTAATAGTTACTTTTAGCTCTGCCTATTACAGTTCTTCAAGTCTAATTGAAGTCATACTTAATCATCCCCCTATGCAGTCAAAAATAATGACCACATACTTTTTAAATTATTAATAGTTTTGTATCGTTAAGTAAAGGGTCTTTGGAAAAATATGAGAAATGCTCCTTTTTGTCTCAGCTGGCTGGTGGGAGGTTTGTTTGATTGACATTAGCTGTCAGGATACCAGTGGTACACCATACTATACAGAGACAAACTTAAAATACTGCTGTAGCTACAAGTCACAGACAGACAATGTGATTTTTAAGTGCAACGACCAAAGCAGCATCCAACTGGACTGATGTGACCAACATAGACAGGCATGTCTAAATGCTGTTTAATGTGCAGAAGCTGAGCAGCTAATTCGCTATCTAGCCTGTTAACTGACAGGAAAAGTGCACTTTTTCTCAGTGACTGTTTGCTAGGTCGCTAAGTTGCAGGACGAGATGCATGTGTTTGTTAAATAGGAAGAAGCCTTTAGCATGAAAGTAAATGTGGGTTGCTGTTCAGAGTCTTTGGCTCTTGTGGTGTGTAGCAGGATGCTATTAGGCTCAGTGTGACCATCTGCTCTGCTGATGACCTAATATCACTTTGTCGGTTTTTTCAAGATTTGATTTGCGGTATTGAAATAAGGTCTCCAGCTACTGTATGTAGGAAGATGTCAGAATGGTATATGATCAAAAATAATGTAAAATAGGTGAGACAATCATGAAATCAATGCATTTAAAATATTAATCTTTTGGTTACTGTTTTTTTTTTAATCAAAGGAAGAACTCAGGACAAGTAATGCAGAGCAGATATGTATACTGTAGTTGACAAGAAATGGACTTAATACCACTCTTATCCGTTGACATCTTGTTCAAACTCAGAGAAAGTAATCATCTGGATGGACAAAGACTAACTGACGGTGAGAGCACAATTACTCTGCTTCAAAGAAAATGTCCAAATGAAATAGAAACTTTAAAGCAGAACGGCTTCCCTGTGAGCTGTCAGGGTTTGACAAGAAAGGATAGCAGAAGTCTCAGTGACTTTAGTTTCCAATTTTCCTTCAAATGTCAATTTTTAAAAAAGGGGCTTTATGCTTGACCTCTTACCAATTTCAGTTTTCTCATTAAGTTTGAGCCAGTGGAAAAGTAATGCTAATGAAAAGATTTAGAATAGAAAGTTTAGAATAGAATATGTAACACCTTCACAAATGTGTTTGTTCATACGTGTATGTGTGTGTTTACCTGAAGGGAAGCAGTTTGGGGTGAGTGTGTGCTTTCTCTAACACTCGTTTCACCAGCTGTTCATTTTCCTGGGGATACACCGAGCGTGTACAGTAGACCACAGTCTGAACCTTTGCGACTGACGGACGGAGAAGAAAAGGAGCAAATAGAATGTACAAATATCAACAAAAACTTTCCCTATATTCTGTGGACTTTTGTCAACCTTAACTCAACATATTGTATTTTTATTGCTAATGTAAGCTATATCTCTGTGTGTGTGTGTGTGTGTGTGTGTGTGTGTGTGTGTGTGTGTGTGTGTGTGTGTGTGTGTGTGTGTGTGTGTGTGTGTGTGTGTGTGTGTGTGTGTGTGTGTGTGTGTGTGTGTGTGTGTGCGTATGTGTATTATACACTCACAGTTGAGAGCATGGGTTAGTAGCCTCGCCTGCTGGATGGTCAGAGACTGCATTTTACTCTGGGATATAGAACCATGAGACAAGTCCTGCAGCAGATCCCAGTCTGTCAAGAGAATGTATTTCTCTTATTTGTGTTGTTTTTATCATATATGGAAAGACTCTTCTTCATATTCACATCAAAACTACAACATAACATTTCCAGTCTTACATAGTTTCACTTGCAAATTCAATGTTTTTCTGTATTTTTCCATCCTTTTTCACCCCTATTCATCCACCTCTTTCTACATCTCCCTTGTTTCTATCTTGTTCCCACACCCTCTGACTTATCTGCTCCCATGTCACATACCTCCGTGTTCACAGTGGATGGTGGGTACTGGGTCATTGAGGGCTGATGTTGAGCACTGAGGAAGCACTATGATGACCTTTAAACGCTGGACAGCGGTATCCCACTCATCCAGACTACAGAATGCTTCTGACAGCACACGCACATCTGCATGGGACATGAATAAGCATCAGGAAAGAAATACACACATATACATTTACATTTATTATTAACATCTTTAAAATGTAAGACACAATTAACAACAGTGTGTAAACCTAACCAAACGACATCATACACATAAATTAACATTGATATATTATCTATCAGCTCATGAAGGGTTGAATACATTGCACAAATGTGTAAGTTATCCTTGTCTAAGAACTGACTTTGTGTTTCTTCAAAGGTACCTTAAAGGACACAATTTTTCAAGGCTGTTTTAAAACAACAGTCAGGTGTCCATATGAACACTGAAAGAGGTTTTCCTTGCTGTAATCATTCCCTGTGTTCATACTGGCTATTAAAAGATTCCCTTCAGTAAACCACTTACTTGGCAGGGGACAATTATCCATGTTTTATAACATGCTCTTAATGAATTTAAAAGAAAACTCACACTCGTATTTATCTGCCTGGAAGAATGATCTTCAGTTAGATATCACTGCTGAAAAGTGGGAGAAGGCATGCCTCTTGGCTCAAACTTTTTGACTCTTTGTCTTTTTATCTCTTACTTTTTATCTTCATTTGGGTAAACAGTTCCTGCATCTCTTCCATCTGTGACGGTGTGTGATCAGCACCACACAGCAACACTCGGCCTGAGCGGGCAGCCATGACGGCTATGTGAGCCACAGTCATGGCTGAAAAGAACCCCGCCACCAGGACATCAGCATTATCAAACAGCAGGGGGCGTAACACAGTCACTGCCACACACACACTCCTGTCCTGCAGAGAAACAAAGTCACACACGCATATTATTCACATATTAAGGAGGGCTTTCTTCTCAACGTTTATTTGTTGACTCAACTATACCCTTCAGCTTTATAGACTGCTGTGCTTCTAATCGAGCTAATTAAGAGGCAAAATGACTCCTTTAACACAGTTACACAAAGTACACAAACTTTAGACTTCACATCACAAAAGGGAAACGTCTGCAGTAAAGAGAAATACCTTTAATCTGGCTCACAGCGGTAATGTGAAGCCAGCAGCCGAAGTAATTAACAATATTTTTCTCTTGTGAATTTTATTAAATACATTATAGTGAGTTTTTTGAGGACTTTATGTACTGTTTCTTTGAAGTCAGTAATTTTGCTTTCACTTAACCTATTGATGTGTTGTTCCAGAGTACAAATGTAATTTATGCTACTTAATGCAGGGACCATGACAATTGAGGTCATGCATTGACGAATGGTTTGCCAGTGAAGATAACAAGAAAAAGAGAGAAAGAGGCTTTACTTTGTGCACTTTATTTAGTCATTTCTATTCTGTCCCCACTGAAAACAATCCTCTGCCCTCTCAGCCTTTTGAAATCTTCATGATGGTCACCCCTTTAAAAACTTATATATTTTAAAGAGGCTATTTTTTTTTTGTCTTTACTCAAGTATATAAAAAGCCAATACTTCTGCCTCACTGAAGAATCAGTAAAAAGGCAATACCGCTACTCCACTGGGACACTGTTGTACCCAGTCAGTCTCATTCCTGTCTACTAAAATTATCTTCAAAAGCATGCTCCTGAAAGAGGAAAGCATGTTTCTCATCAGGGATTTATGTCTATATTTAGCTCAGTGACTCACTTCACTACACACACTGATTTCTACCTGTATGTTGAGAGTGTGTGTCGCTGTGAGGTTGCTGTGCTGGAGCAGAGCATGAAGGTGTTGGGAGAAGATGAGCGTGTCTGGACAGAGAAGGTCTTTGCAGAACGTCGATTCCCTGATGTCAGATATGCTCTGAACCTTGCACAGACCGTCACTTTGCAATGCCTCACACACTTCTTCAAGACTACAAACGACAAAGGAAAATCTGTTGGATCAGAATGTTGGAGCATTGTACGAGTCTTCATTTTCTCACATATTTACATCAAACATTGTTAATATAAAGGTTTATTCCAGTGTGTTGAACAGTATCTCATCATTCAACTCTACTATCACAAAAACACTTCTTACTTTCAAGCAGTTAGACTGCTGAACCTTCATGTCTCAGATACGCCCCAGTTACCTTCACTGACCATTAACCTCATACTGCAATAATCCCCAAACAGAACCAGTCACTTTAAAGTCTTTTCATAAACAGCCACTCTGTTAAACATTAACACTCATCTTTAAACTGACATCCTTTGCTCCTATGCACCAGATAATCCCTGCTGATTCACACCCACATACTGTATGTGTGGACTCTGAAGTATGCCAGACAGAAGAAACGAGGTGAGCATTATGTTCCCAAATACCAGCAACAGATAAAGACTTTGAATAGCAGCATCTTTTGCAGTGCACCACCAGAATGATTATAGACTCCACTTTCCATTATATTTGACTGACAACTAAAAGCAAGTGGAAAAAAGGAGCAGAATAAATGTGTGTATACCTGGTTTTGAATGTATTGACCCATGCGTAAATCGGCAGAAGTTTTGCTTGGTGCTGTTTGGTCCTCACAGAAGCAGACAGAATACAGGAAACACTCTGCAGATTCAGTTTCACCCTACAGCGAGCGAGAGACGCTGCCAACTTGGTCTTACACCTGTAATGAACACCCACCATACCACAGCTAGCTTCATCATTAATGTACTACAAATCCTTTGTAGGATTATTTCTTGAATAAATGTGCTTCATTGAAATGATTTTAAAGCTGCATTAGATTTATATCTACACAAACCTGTACAGATTGATCTCCAGATCCCTGACTTCCTGGTGAGGCTCCTCCCTTTCCTTTGTTGAACGTTCACGCAGCACAAATCTTCGCTCCTGGAAGTCGAACAGCATCACCATTGCCAATGGTAACATGTCGCTGGACTACAAAACATGACCACTTTCATCAGCATAATCGTAAGGATCATTATCATAATCATTATCAGTACTGTAATAATCTTCAGTGATATTATTATTATTATCTTTCCCGTCTAAAGGGAATGAATCATGCACATTTCCTGGTCTATATTTATACTACTACTACTGGACTATCTTTGCATCATTTACAGTTTAAAATAAACTCCCTATTTATGTTATAGTGGCCCTTTATATCACCTGTCTAACGCCTGTCTCTTTAAGGCCCCCTGTAAAGCTACCACTTAGCAGCTGGCTGGCTGCAGAAGACACATCGACAAACCATGAAACAAACTATAGTTGTAGGATTTCACTAAATTCAAAACAAAATATATGAGTGGACAATGCAAACAACACATGGAAAAACCTAAGCAACAAAAGCTACAAAAAGGGTGTCCTTTTATGGGTATGCGTGAGGCTGGACTTTTGATTTATTGGAATCATTTTTGTATACATTAAGCACAAGTTTGAATGGAATTGGAATTTTGATTATGTTTAGTATAGATATCCAACATCAAGGTATATAAATAACAGAAAACCAAAACAAATGTAGTTTGTCCCTTCTAAACCTACATTAACTGAATTTTTGTCTCTTGGGGGCAGCAGAAATGAATTATCATTAATTTGGACTTCATGGCCACCCGATGAATATAAATCCAACATTGACTTTCTTTTTACAGCTACATCTCTGGCCACTAAATTCTCCACCATGTTTACCAGCTAAACAGTAGGTTAATTAGAGAGTTTATTGAGAAATTATCTAAAAACAACACTGATGAGAGCAGTGAGAGTGAACCAACAAAGTAAAGCTGCAGGCCAGAAAACCAAAACGATAAACTGAAAGATGCTAAAATGCTCCACAGAGCCACTTTCAGGCGTCGGGTCTTTGTGGGTTCATCAGTACGAGTGACTCCTTTCACATGCACAAGCAGGTCTTTTCTCTCACTTCCTTTTCTTTCCTTGATGGCTCTGGCTCATTATCTTTGCCCTCAACTCTTTTTCTCAGGGTGTGCATGTGTATATATGTAATAGAGTCAGAATATGTATGTAGCAGTGAAGAGGTGTGTGGAATTACAAAGAGCTTTTATAGTCATACCTGCTGACTAACAACCTGTCAGCCTATTCTCTGTTTCAACGATACCTCACACACACACACACACACACACACACACACACACACACACACACACACACACACACACACACACACACACACACACACACACACACACACACACACGGACTATGTGTGTTTGTTTGTCCATGTATGAGTCATTGCACAGTGTTTTATAGCGTCATTTACTGTCTCCCAGTTGGAGAGCGCGTCTGCATCTCTCCTGTATGCATCATTTATCGCCTATAACGGGCCCGACTACGTAGAGATCTGAATACAAATGGCCTTTAATTGCTGCCCTGTCTCCCTCACCACTATTTTACCATATTCTAATGCAGCACACTCATATGGACAGAGGAAGCTCGACTACTTTATCTGAATATAGAGAACAACTTCTAGAGACAGTTTAACAGTCAGTGAGTGAATGGTTAACTTTTGTTAATTAAAATGGTCATCTGATGGGACTCACAATGTGCTGTGAAGTGTGGAAGCAGCTGTCCATCATGATGTCTTCAAGTAAATCTTGATCTGAGAAGAAAACAATACTGGTGATTGATTAAACAATAAACCATCAGTTGGATTTCGTATAAAACGCACTAAAGACAATCAAGACAAATATACACATTAAACAGAGTCTGTTCTTTCAAATTACAGAGAAACTATTTAGCTTTGCTGATAGGCTGGTTTAATCAGACCAGGTTTGGACATATTCATCTCCGAGATACTTTTCCTCACCACAACAGAAAGGTTCATTGTTAATATAAATGTATTAGTTGTTCATGCAGTAATGAAAATTTCCTTTTTTTCAAATTACATCAACATTTCTTTTGAAAAATGGTGCCTTGGTTACGCTGGATAATCCACAGACCTCCAATGCCAACAGGTTTCATAGGGACTATTTCTTGAAACTTGGGAGCAGCAGAACAAGATGAAAAAAACATTTTATAACTTAACATGTTAGCAAACAGCTTCCAAATGACACATCCAGGGTTCATGGAGCAACATTATCATTCATTTGGAGTCATATTTCTGTCCACCTGATGATTCTGAACCCAATATTATTTCTCATTTTAGATTTATTTAAGTCATCACAGGCTTCTGAGGGAAATATCTGGCTCTTCAGCTGCTTAGTGGTCCGCTGTGTTCACGAGCTAGAAGCTAACTTTGTGTGTGCCTTTTGTACAGTAGGTTTATCAGAGCTTTTTTATTCAGCGGCTCAAAATGATGTTGATAAGAGAGGTGAGGGTGAATCAAAACAGTGTTTACAAGCTAGCAATTCTCCATGAATCTGTCACTACTGGAGACATTTTTGACCCATTGATGTACAAAATATTGATTAGTGCAGCTTTACAATCGGTTTCCAGTGCTTTGAGAAAACACAAACTGATTATCTCACCAAATTCAATGAAAACAAAGTAACTGGAGAAAAAATGTGTTTTTTTGTTTTGTTCATAACTTGGGTGAACCTAATGCCACACCCTATGTGAGGTCATGTTTATGAAAAAGTGTGTGCATGTGGCTTTGTTTGTGTGTGTTTGCTCACTGTATGCTGCCTCTTATCACCACCCCTGCAGACATCTGCTGCACCTCCAGCTTAAGTAATTTGTAGCCACATGGAGAAATGAAATGTGTGACTGTATACTGTTTAATCTACAGTATGCAGTTGAAGCTGCTATTCAGAAGAGTTGACACATACTGCAGCTCCACGGCTATTCATTATTGAGATAAGGCTTCCTTATAGGGGGTGGGTGAGGTCTGCAGAGGTAGCAGTAGAGTAGATCAAATTAATTTCTCCCTGACTTTATGTTTAACCCTCATCCCATTCTCTCCAAGCAGAGTTTGCAATTCTACTTAAATCTCAAAACTAAATTTGTTTAAAAAGGATGCTAAAAGGGGATTATCCTCATTTGCTCACTTCAGAAATTCCCACACACAGTAATTAGACTGACACTCAGGCATACATTTGAGTGTGTTGAAGGCCAGCTGGTAGCCCTGTCTCTGTGTGGTCTTGTCTCCTCTCTCTGGTAGCGCCGTGTCTGTCTTCTTCGCATAATGCAGAAGTTGATGTGTGACTGACTTCTCAGTATGCAGCCGCTGGAAAATGTCTGCTGCCTGCAGGTAGACTTCATCTGAGGGAGGAGAGACTGTGGGGAGAAGGAGATTGGGGAGGGTTGAAAATAGGAAGAGGAAGAAGGAAAAAGAGGATAAGTTATTGTTGAATAAGTGTAATGAAGGGAGGACAAATGTAATGAAAGGAAGCAAGGGATGTAAAGGAAGAAAGAAAATAGTGATGTCATGGAAAAACATGGAAAATGTATAAGTTACAGTTCATGCCCTGAGAAGTGATACTGTTTATTGATAGTGTAGGTGTTCTTTCCAAAACAGTATAGGGTTTAGTTCCGGTAATTTGGGTTGGCAGTGAGCTTTCTTCACAGCAGACACTTTGACTTGTCATAGTAGGAAAAGCATTTTACTAATAAAACTGATGATGCATCTGTTCAATTAAAGTTTCTCAGTCAGGCATGACAGTGTGACAGTAAGCCTGCATGCACAGCACCAGGACCCTAAAGCTGAAGTAGCTAATAGTTGATCAAGAGCCATCATTAATTTTATTATCTACACCTGCACTTTTTTCTACTGTGAAATATATACAAGTAGTACTGGAAGAACTGACATTCAGATACCGGTCAACATGCTAGTCATGACCTTATTTCTTTGGATATTAATGCAGCTCTCTGTAAACATCTTTACCTATCTGGTTTCAAATAAATGATAAAAAGTGAGCATCGACACTGACAGGGGAAATACATTATATCCTGTTTCAATCAAGCATTTGGATTCCTGAAAGCACCGGGATGGCTTCCTGGTGCAAACAGCTCAGCTATAGGTGACTGTAACCTGAGGCAACACACAGCTGAATATGAGTATCTGAGTGTCTTTAAAATTAAAGCACCTGGCCATTGTTCCATGTCAAACTGTTGCTCTTATTATCATATAATTGATCAGTGTTCACACAGACTTCTCACACTCGCCTGCTTTATAAATGTTAAAATCCTACAGTGTACTCTGAAATACATCTGAATATAATGTCTACATTATGAGATAAAATAATGAAACATTCAGGACCTCACCTGGGGAAAGCGAAGATAAATGAACACGAGGAAGAGGGGGAAGAGGAGAGGAGAGAGGCTTCTTGTCTCTCTGATGACTTCGGTCTTGACGTGAGATGAACATGTTCTCTGTCACAGGGCTGCTTTTCTCATCCCTGCTGTTTCCCACTGAAAGACAGAGGGAGGCAGATATGTGTGTGAGTGTGATTGTGTGCTTGTTGCTCATGTTACCAAACAAAACAGCAGTATGAAGACCTTACCTTCACCTGCTATGATCACAGCAATAAAACTAAATACTTGTCAAGCAGTCCTATGCACAATCCTTCTGTCTCTTTCTCTGTCATGTTTTCTCCAGCCTCCATAACACCAGCTAGCATCTGACCCATTAGAAACATTGTTTGTTTACACAGCTGAAACCGAGCTCTGCAAGTGTAAATAAGACGCACAGCGTCAGTCACAGCTGATATATGATCCACACCTTCCAGTTTCTGTGTATGTGAGACAATGCAGCTGTGGATAATTGGGCTCCTCCTGGTGCAATTAGGCAGCCACTCAGAAACATTAGCATTAATAAGTAAAGAGCAACTGTCCGACCCTGGACAAAGGTCCACCTCTGACTGACCTGCATCACTCATCCCACACACACATACGCACATATCAGATCGTGGTCACTTTTGGGACATTACATAGACTTACATTCATTTCTTGAAGACTAAACCTAACCATAATCACTACTTGCCTAACCTCTACCTTAAACACTGACCTAAAAATCAGCTTTTTCCCAATTTGGGACATGGCTTTTATTCCCAATTGGACAAACCAGTTATATCTTATGTCAGAAATATGTGTCCCCCCCCCCCCAAGTCCGTATAAATTTGCACGACGTGGTTGAAACCAGTGATGTAGTATGTGCGTGATGTAGTGTTTAATCGGCTTTTATAGCACTCATCAATGTTCAAGCACAAAGTTGGAATAGACCAGAAATGTGTCCAATAAGGCCATGTCAGTGCAAATGGAATAAATTAATGAATATCAAACAGCAGTGATTTAATGAGTAAGAAGCAGTTTCTGTCCATTGCAGGAGAAACTCTAAGTCCACTTTAGAGGAGCAGTGCTGGAAGAAAAGGTTACAGCAGCTTAGTGTAATCTGCATAGACGATGATAGGCTGTTTAAAATTGCATAGCAGGTCTTACCTTTGTCATTCAGAATCCTGCTCATGGGAGCAATGCAGCTCATCTTCTCAAATATGCAACCTGAGCAAGAATCCGTACTCTTACTATGAACCACAAATTGGCACTTGTCTGTCTAACACTGTTTTCCTGCTCCACATTAGGTATCACACAGTGTCCCTCTTCATACACTAATCACCTCTTTGTCATGCATGCTTTTGCCTGTCCTGAGTTTGAAACGCCATGGCAACAATATGATAATGAAGGAGGCTCTTCCTCCCTGTGAGATTTACAGTAAAATACAAAATATATACTCTGCATAAGACAACTTTTATTATTTAGGAGATATCATCACAAATTGTTACTCTTAGGCCTATTTTAAAGACTGACTACTTTATTAGACTGATTTATTGGTTGATGCTCTTTATGGATCTATTAATCAGAAGAGATAAATAGATAAAAATGGATCAAACATTTATCATCTGTTCTGAGAGGCAGAGAAAGAAACTAAGTGTAGTGTACAGTATGTGTGTGTGTTTGTGTAATGGGATGGCAAATACTTCAAAGAGCATGTGATATGTACCAATGTACAGTATCAAGCCTGACCAGTTGGACTCGTTGTGAACTTCATACTGCACTGTCCTCACATGAGTGACAGTGAGGAGGCCTCGGACAGACCGTTCAGGCTGAGACTGCTCCCTGCTGGACACCACACTGCAGTGCAGCATTAACTCTGACAACTTCAACTGACTAAGACTGCTATTAATAATTATATTACAGAGTCTTTATTGTTCCCAATGGAGAAATGCATGTTTATGTCTCACATGAAAAACATACAGATACACACAACATACACTGCACACATGGTCATATATGCACACATATGGCACACCCAGCTATAACTAATGCAGTCTAAAGAACAGCCCTGTAATAAATCCTCATCAAGGTCATAATCTTCCGTTTTTATTAATCTATTTTAGTGAGGGGTTGATTTATCTTTATTATATTGTGTCTATACCCTATAATTTATATAAAAGGGGTGGACAAAGTATTATAAATACATTAAAGTACAATCCCATAAAGTTCAACAGCACCATAGACTAAATCCTCCAAAATGACCATAAATCATAAATCAACTACTCTCTAAAACATTATAACCTTCATGATATTGGGATTTATTACAGGGCTGTAAAATTATACTATATTAGTTTTATGTAGGTGTACCTAATAAACTGTTAAGTGTGTGTATATTTCATGATGAACTTGCACATCTTTTAACTTCTCCTGTACCTCATTTTATTTTTTTATTTTAAATTTTTAACTTAATTTCAACAATTTTTCATACTTGTCTAATGTATATAGTATGGTATGGTATGCTATTCTATCTATATTTTACTATGCTTATATTACCATGCTTCTCTATGCTACTTGGATAACATGCTGCTGAGCCTAAGACCTGCTGTGTGCTGATCTCCTCACACATACTTACTCACATGTAAACATAGCCTTCTTTTAGGTATTTTATTGACGGCTATGGCAAAGTATGTAAAAGTATGTGTGCATCAATGTACAGGACAATCTTTAAGCTACTGTCATTCATGAAAGTGAAATGTGGGAGGAAAAAATGATCCTTTATGTTCAGTCATGTTGAGTTTATTTATTTACAAGAATCTGGTAGTTTGACAGGTTAGAAAACCTATAAGTTCATATTCTAAATAGTTTTCTTATTAAGAATGACCAATTTAAGAATAATGCCTGATCTTAATCCTAACCTCAAAGTAGACATTCATATGATAACTAGCTGCCCACATGGGTTGCATCATCCAGTCCTTGCACATTTTATTTGTCTGTGGAAGTATGAGTCAGTACATCTATCAGCAGCTTACATTGTGTGATCTTGATTTACAGGTTGAAACCGGTCGGTTCAATAAAAACTAACTAAATAAAAAAAAGAAACACCTCCGATAGATTTAAAAGGAACCCTGACTATTAAGACTTTTATGCCTTAATACGCTATAATTGCCCTGCCTTATTAAGATATGTCATAAGAAACACATGAAATATTTTCATTGTTGAAAAATCCTCTATGTTTAATACATCTTTTGACATACAGAAGCCACTGTTACACTAGGTGCACAATAAACTCTGAGTTGATGACATAAAATAGTTGAATTAGAGAGATGACTGCTTTTGATTGTAATTTCCAGTCGAACTGAAATAAGGCAAGTGATGTAAGTCAGTTTATAGCTTTCCTATCGATAAGAAGAGAAAGAAGTTGAAAAATGTCTGGTTTTTGTCTGGTTTTAATAATGTTTGATGTTTTAATTTTTTTATATTTTTTGTTGTTTTTATTCTCTGTAAAGTGAACTTGGGTGAGTTGAAAGGCGCCATCAAATAAAATGTATTATTATCATTATTATTATTATTATTATTATTATTAAAATGCCTGTGGATGAATATAACTTCCTAAAAACCAGCAGCTGTGTTCTCATCACTTCAGCCCTGATGTGTGTGATGCACTTAATCGACCACAGCTGTTAAAATAGTTAATGGGTGTTGCTGGCTATAAGCGAAGCATAAAACCACATGCCGTGCCTACAATTTTCTCCCACAAGGAGTCTTAACGTTAAATGCCCTTGGATAGTGAGTGAAATCTGCTCTAAGATACGTCAAAGACAGGATACGCTGGATGTTCTCCTGTAGTGTAAACAGACTGGGACCGGTGAAGACTGTTGCAACCATTTGATGTGACTACACAGACTGCATTGCGACATAAACAACGATGGCGACTTATGAGTGAAAGGTTGTTTTTTTCCAATTTTATGAAAAATTTAGACACCAAGAGTGTTTTTATATAACATTTAAATTGTTGATGACAATGTTAAACTTATAAGGTCCTTCAAGTCTTAATAGTTGGGGTTCCTTTAAACTAAACAGATACTGGAATTTTCAATACAAAATCATTTAGTAAAAAGAGATTTTAATCACTTATTGCATTTTATTTTCCATTACATAACAGTTGAAGGCCACAATTTTATTCACATTTTACATTTACATTTTGTTATTTGGCAGATGACTTTAAAAGTAACACGAGAGAAACAAACAAACATTAGAGCCTCAAGTGGATGACCAGGTACAAGTACAATGAAAAAGGGCACTAGACAGAAGATTTTTTTTTTTTAAGTAAGAAATTACTGGAAGAAGACTAATAAATAAGATATTCCATAAGTGCCAAGGTACTGAGTTTTCAGGTGTTTCTTGAACGCACCACCGGAGGTCTTAGTCAACAAACTATGACACCAAGAAAGTTGTTCAGCTTTGTAAAACAGTAACTAATAGTTACAGATATTATCTTGCCATTTCTGTGAAGAGTGCACTCATCAAAAGTCCCTCCCTTTAGAGTAAACGGATGTGTTTTTATCAGACCAACAGAGGGAGACATTTTCCTGGGTGCTGCTTCCCTCTGGTAATGAGTGACCTATTTCAAAGCCATTTTCTGGCCTGTGTTTGATCCGAGTACTTGAACATTAAAAATGTATGAACCTGACTCTTCACATCAATCTTTGTACTGCAGTTTTTAAAACACAGCAAGGTGCAGGCTGAGCTCAGCACCTGCACTAGTAGAGATGAATGCAGTGTCTTATTTAGTTGTAATAATCCTGAAGGATCACAGAAAGTTGGTGTTTGTAGTTTACTAAAGCTTTAGTAAGTTAAGAGAACTTGGAAAAGCAGGAGGTGGTTTATCAGTGTGTGGAAAAACCACAGTGAGCTTTTTGGGGCCAAATGAGCCTCACTTCTCCGCGGGTGAGAGTACAGCTGGAGAGATTATCCCATGCAACACGCGTCATCAATGTCGCCTCACAACAGGGCTCCACTTGCTCTCTGTGTGTGTGTGTGTGTGTGTGTGTGTGTGTGTGTGTGTGTGTGTGTGTGTGTGTGTGTGTGTGTGTGTGTGTGTGTGTGTGTGTGTAATGGCGTATTCAATAATCGGCCCGGTTGGAGATGGCGGGTCGTGCGGCCGTAAGCCGACCTGGAATTTTCTCAATAAAGGCCTAATCTTTACGGAAAGCTGTACAATGCTGGAAGGAGTTTCTCTCTTTTTTTTGCCCCCTGCCCCCCTCCATCTTTAATCAATTCACCTACACACTCACACCATGCAACCTCTCAATCACACTTATCATACACTCACTATGCACACGTTTCTTTTATGTGTGTGTGTGTTGTCTACCTGAGTGACCTTGAGTTGATCTACACGGGGTCATGTATGCTACACTCGTTCCAAAACCATGGGTATTATAGTAACATGCTGCTGTGACAGCCTTCAATCCTCTGGGAAGGTTTTTCACAAGATTTTGGAACATGGCTGCATTTGCTCCCATGCGTATTAATGAGTTTGACCATTTTGAGCAATAACGCCTGGCTCACAATCAACGTTGCAGTTAATCTCAAAAGCTGATGGATGGGGTTGAGGTTATGAATCAGTGCAGACCAGTGAAGTTATTCCACACAAAACTGAGGCAAATCATTTATTTTTAGGCCTCACTTTGGGCACAAAAGGCATTGTTGCGTTGAAACAGAAAACTGCTGCCGTAAAGTTGTAAACTAGTGTCTAAAACATAATTACATGTTGTAGCATTTCCCTTAAAGCAATAGTTTGATATTTTGGGTAATATGTTTGTCATAAAAAGCCAGAGAAAACGATTAATACCACTCTATGAATCCAGCTAGGAGACAATTAGCATACTTAGAAATACAAATAAAAATCTGCCTACCAACACCTCTTAAATTCACTAACGCATTATATCTTGTGTGTTTATACTTGGCCACTTAGGGGCAGTGGAAACAAGTTGTGACTAAATATCATATTATCACCTTTTAAGTTGTTGAACTTGTTACCAACAGTTGCTTATTTAAACAGCAGTCACAGAGCAACACTATTATTCATTTGGAATATTTTTTATGTCCCTCTAATGAATGCAAGTCCAATAGTAACTCACTGAAAATGTAACTTTGAGAGTGGTGAGAGCGACGGTAAAATTGCAGACTGGTAAGCAAAACAATGACCTGCAATTTACGGTAAAGCTCAGTAAAGCTGAATGGAGCTGCTGGGTGGGCTGATGGAGGTTCATCAGTATGAGCGACATCTCTCACATTACTCACTGTCATTTCATACATTGTTCAGAAAAGTACATATTATAGTAGCTTTGTGTATAGAAATTACCTGTAATATTTAGTTGCGTGTCGAGTTTTGTGTATGACTATTTCTTGGCTGGGTGCACTGACTGTCACCACAAGGTTGCTAGGCAACAAGCAGGGACTCACTGCATTCAGCCAAGAAATAGTCCCAATGTTTTTAAAGTTTTTTTGATGTGTTAACAAACTAGATATTAGGTGTTAATTAGGGGGTATTCTATAACACAGAGCCAGGCTAACCGTTTCCCTCTGTTTTCAGTCTTTATGCTAAGCTAAGCTAATTAGCTGCTTTACAAGTAGGTCCACATACTTTTGACCATATAATGCATTTATTGTGGTTGGGTGTGAGAGAGGGTTTGCTTTTCTCATCAGGTTGGGTTTGATCAATTCAATTTTTTTCAATTCAATTTTATTAACAGTATATTGTGCCAAATCACAACAAAAGTTATCTCAAGGCACTTTTCACACATAAAGATCCAATTATAATCTATTAGACCCACGTCTCATCGTCTCAAGTCACACACACACACACACGCACACACGCACGCACGCACGCACGGCAGACACACACACACACACACACACACACACACACACACAAACGCACAGTTCTCCATTTAAGGCTTGGCTTCAACTTTTGTTGCAAAGTGGAGAATGCAGCTTTTGTGCAAAAGCACAAGAACAGACATCACAGCCAGTTTCTGTAAGTGATCTCATTTGTGTTACATGAGAGAGAAACAGAGAGTTTGGGAAATATTAAACTATGTTACAGATTGACATTCAATCATCCAATATCCACAGCAAGGCTACAAACACAGAGTATAAGCCAAAACACACACCCACACACACACACACACACACACACACACACACACACACACACACACACACACACACACACACACACACACACACACACACACAAACACACAAAACACTTAAGATGACATCATAAATCCAGTTCAGCAGCAGATATAATAGTAACATGATCCACATTTTCCTCCTTTCTCAGATTTCTTTGCAGTGTGTGATGCCTTGATTGGGCCCACTTGTTGCAGGTGAATGGATACACAGCCCTGTCTCTTTGTGTGTCATTGTCATGCATTTGGAGTATCAGCGGAGTGTTTTCCTGGGAATCTCTGCTGTCTGTGTCTCAGGTCTCTCTGTCTATTGTGTTGCAACCAGGGCAGGGTGGGAGCTGCGTATTATGGGAAGAGTTTGCTTTGTTTACACCCTGTGAAAAGGCTGCATGCGCACGTCTGCAAGTGTGTGTGTGTAAACTAAAAGTTCATGAAGACATTATTGAAGGATAATTCCGGTTTATTGCAATTCGGCTCATATTTTTGTGGTTTTGTTAGTTTGAATATGTCACAGTACGAGTAAAAATAGTGATGGTTTTAACTGCTTTCAGTTTCCTGATACTCACAATCAAAATCCATACTTTTACTTCCTGGTTAACTTTGTACCTTTATCAATGACCTCATACTGTGGCAATGGCTGGAAATAGAAACTCCAGCCTGTAAAACCATCATAATTCTTTTAACAATCCTGTCCTTCCCATCAAATAAAACGTCCTTTATCTCTTTCACTGATATCCCACTGATATGTGGATGGTTCCTCCATTATTCCATGCTACCAAGTGTGATTTCAACGGGAAATATATGCTCCATACTGATCCTTATATATCATATCAATAAAACTGTAACACCGATAGGACACCAACGTTATCTTCATGAATTGAAGTCTGCTGCAGTATAGATTATTGTATTTTATCATAGAAAGCATTCTTAGCTTTCTTTAGTCCAGAGGAGTTTGCTAAAGTGACTGTATTCACACAGTTACTGTTGGCCTATAGCAACAACTGCACCAATATTAGAGTCTAAACGCAACCATAAACTGTAAAGAATAATGGATGTAGTCTCCATGACGTCACCCATAACCAATGGTTTGATGTCACGGAGTGGACTCCTGTTTCCTGCTTTCGCCATCTTGGATTTTTGGAGCCAAAAGTGACCATATTTGGATGAGAAGGTGGAGCTGATACTAATGCTAGCTGCTAGCTTTGTTAGCACACTGCATTTACAGTTTTATGGTTATCTTTGATAATGCTAATGGCAATGCCAATTTTTTGATAGTAAAAAACTAGCTAGACAACATTAGATCAAAATGTATTTACCGGAAAAAACTGAACATCCAACTCCTTAGAGGATCTTTTAGTTCAACCAAATACTGAATAAGACTTTTTTAGGTGACCAAAACGTTACAAGTAACTTTTATGAACTGAAAACACACTCAAATGGCTACGACTACACCTATACTTATTGAATCTGGTGTTATACCAAGGTTAACCAACAAACGTTGTTACTGTGGTAGCAACTTGCCTGTGAGAGCGCCTATGTCTCAGTCAAAGCGGCCACACCGTTAATTATGCATAATTGTAAGCCTTTATCAATTTTAAACAGGTGCCTTATGTGAAAATTCACCCCCATACAGTTGTCATGAACGAGGAAATAAGCTATAGAGACCAAAACAGTTTTTGTACCAGGCTATAAACATGTTTATTTCTGCTGTGATGTTGGGCATTTTTACACAAGGTTTATGGGGACTGACTTACATTTGAAGCAAGCCTCAAGTGGCCATTTGAGGAACTACATTTTTGACACTTTCAAATTCACTTCATTTTCGTCCCCACAGGCTGCAACTTGAACGCAAAACATTTTATGAGCATTTTTTTGTTAGAACATGAGTTCCACCAACTTTTCTAAAGTCAGCATATGAATTATATTATATAATATATTACTTGCTTAAACTACTGTTGCATCAACTATAATAGTCACTTTTACCAACTCTTCTGTTTTAGGTATGGTGTTAAATCTATTTTAAATAATTAGTTAACATTAACACAATTTGCATTTTAACAACAAACATCTCACGTTACTGTTAAATGTTTTTAGTAAACATCATAAACATCACTTCCACCTTCCCAGAATATTGTTAAATTACAAGAAGTAGAAATTGTGGCGCGCAACAGGTTCCTTTTCACTTATATTGAGAAGAAATGTGAAGTATGCAAGAAGGGACCATAAAGGCTGTATTTTCTGTAAAGGTTAAATGTTTAAAATGGTGTTAAATGGTGTTTTTTTACAGACCCATCATAGAATCAGTCCAACATTCTCACTGATTTGTTGGTATTTTAATACAAATTTTTGAAAAAAGAATCAGTTAGGAAACATTGATAAAGCATAGCACAAACTCAGCCTTTTCTGACAGACCTTTGTAACAGACAAATCACAGAGGAAGCTAAGAAAAATGACAGTGACACGGGTACTTTTCCCACCACATTCTAGTAAAATCCAGGACCCTGATATACTAATTCTCAATGCATGACAGCCAACAACCTTATCTAGAAATCCAGACCATCCTCTGTTTAGGAATTTGCCATCTTGCCCTCTACAGGTTTCCAAAAGCTATGCACGTTTTTATTTATCCCAATAATAAATAATTGCTCTTAACTCTAACACATTATGAACTGCCTATTGATTTCTCACACAGCCTAAAACTTTATTTTTAAAAATTATTTTATCTTTATTCTTCTGGTAACTGTTTTTCTTTGCTTTTAACATAAGTCCTCACTGTCTGAATTGGCACTGGCAGTTTTTATGTCTTTTATTGTCTTGCTGTGTTTTTATTGTGTTTATGCTTTTGTGTTCGTTTACTGCTAAAAGAATTTCCTCTTGTGGGTCAATAAAGATCTGAACTGAACTGAACTGAGCAATGATTGCGCCAGACGTTAAGGAGATTTTTTTTTTATTTTTTTTTTTTGCAGCATATTTTAGTCCTTTTAGTACAACCCCGTTAATATTTTTTCTCCACATTGCTGCTAATGCGTCTGCAGTGTCTTTTAGACATTTAAATGGTCTCTTAGGAAGTTTACATTAGTCTCACATCAAAGTAAGGTTGTTGTCAGTGGCGCAGTTTTATAGTGCCGATCACATTCAACCATTTGAACTGTATCAACATGCAACAGCACAACATAGATAAAACCGGGCGTGATCCCCACTGTGATGGATCACCAAACTTAAGCAAGTCTCTGCAAGAGGATTTTCATACTGTTAGGAAATGATTGGAAAACAGTAGTAATACATGTCGTGTGAAATTATATGGTACTGTGGTAGTACAGGAAAAAATAGACAGCAGTAATAATGAGTAAACATGCTGTGTTTTACTGTAAATGAGCTAAAATAAGCACAAAACACTTGCATGTATCTGCCTCCATACTGTTACTATATAATCAAATGATGATGATTAAACACTAATAAACAACTTTACTACCTCCACCTGTGATGATAATAAAGATTTTGGTTGTTTTAAGTCATGAACTTGACATGGTAGCAATGCAGGCTGTATGTAGTAACTTTACTCAGTGTTGTATATGCTTCTGTATTTGCACACTTTTATGCAAGGTTTGTGAGATCTGTTAAGTAAGCATTAAAGTAAAAACGTATTGAGCAACACGTCCAACGGCCCTGGCCTCCTCCCAGCCGGAGTTCAGCCGCTGTGTTGAAACGTTATTTCTCTGTGTGAGCAAGTCTGACTCAATCTCAGTTTCCTATACTAACAAGTTCCCTACTGTGTGTTCAGGAGTGTGTGAAAGTGCACGGGGACTTTATCTGTATGTATGCATCTGTGTGTGTGATTGTGTGTGTGTGTGTGTGTGTTGTTACTCTAAACAGAAATCCAGCTTCCTCACTTCTCTGTTCTGTCTCCATGTCAGTTGACTGACCGCGTTTGTTAGCGTTCACTACGACTCTGTCTCTCTCTCTCTCTCTGTCTCCGTGACAACAGGCTGTCACGAAGACGTTGCACCTGAAAGCAGGAAGAAGGAAGTGTATGGTCCAGCCTACGCCACTCTGCAAGAAGTTCAGGTAGGCAAACACACACACACACACACACACACAAACACACACACACACACACACACACACACACACACACACACACACACACACACACACACACACACACACACACACACACACACACACACACACACACACACACACACAATGTTGAATGAGAGATGAATGGGTTGAAGCTGCTCTACATGATCTAACAAGCACCATATTGTCAAAAAAGAAAGAGAATAAAGAGTGAGTGGGTGGGTAGGGAAAAGAAGGAAAATAAATATGAAGGAGGAGAATTAGAAACACCGGTTGAGCCGGTGTTGTTAGAGATGAACTTCACCATTTTACTTTCAGTTCAGGTTCAGAGCAGGAACCCCTTCAAAAACACTGTTTATAACAGACAGTTTCAGATC
>NC_084971.1:19150985-19163485 GCF_963691925.1 Scomber scombrus
TATGGTTATGTTCAGGCTGTCAGAACACTTGGTTGAAATTTAGGGCAAAGACTCTGGAAAGTCTGCAGTCACTTGAAGCTCGAGACACGACGTGTTTATTGTAATAACATTAAATCAAAACAATCTTTCCATAACCCTATAACCAACGAGAAAAACACTCAGGATGCCACAATCACAACAGTGTCACAATCCTGTGCTTTCTCATCAACTGTAAAAACAAATTAGTACTATATAAACATAATTTCTACAGAGCTGAGCAGACGTCACTGTAAACTGTTCTCATTGAAAGTATTTCTAAGTATTTACAGCAATGATCCAGAATAACAGGGGTGTAAATGTCATTGTTTAATGCTGTTAGCACCTCAAGCATAATTTCACTCACCTCTATTGTTTTGGGGAAATCTAAGAAACAGATTCTGCAAAACCTGAATAAATTAAACCAAAACTATATGCATGACATGATACAACTAAGAGAGTAAATGTGTTTTTTTATAATCAGCCTGAGACGATCAGATGAGACATTGTGCAACCGTCTCTCTTCTGAGAACGTGGCAGGAACGACGCACACTGTTGATTGTGTAAACAGGTGACATCCACTTACTGTGAAGGCTGGATCAACACTTCTCCTCCCCCTCTCCCTCTGCCTCCACCCTCCACCGTCCAACCTTTGACCCCTGTGTAACCCCTCCACCCCCCCTGTGTGGTGACACTGCTGAACCCTCCATCCTCTCCTCCTTTTTCTGCTCTCAAGCTGCTCATATGCTTAATGCTGTTATTATGCTTCATTTCACTGCTAGTTTCTTCCTCCTCCTGCCTACTTTTGCCCCCTTTTTTCTGGGTGGTGCTTTTTTATGTTTCAAGGTTTCCTAAGGTTTTTACATCTAGTGAGGAGGACATATAAACTTGTTGAGACACACACACACACACACACACACATACACACACGCATGCACAGAGCATCTAATAGCCTGATCTCAAACAAGCTCTTCTCTGCATACCTGTTCTACACACAATGGAGTAGTTGTCTGGACAGCAGGCTAAGAGGCAAGGTTTATATGTGTGTGTGTGTGTGTGTGTGTGTGTGTGTGTGTGTGTGTGTGTGTGTGTGTGTGTGTGTGTGTGTGTGTGTGTGTGTGTGTGTGTGTGTGTGCACTGGGTGATTTGATTCTGGCAGAGAAGGCAAGCAAATGTGAATGGTGTTGAGGGCTGTGTGTTTGGAGGTTTCAGGAAAGAAACTATAGGTACTACATTGCATCTCATGATAAAATCCAACCCCAAACACACACACGCACGCGCACACACACACACACACACTAACACACACACACTCGCGCTTGCACACACACACACTACTTTGTCCCCTGCCCTGGCAGAATGGAATGTTCCATGGGCCGAGACTGACTCTGTGCATCCATTCACAAAACTGACACAAAATAGCCACACTCAGGCCACATGAACAAACACACACACTCACATTATCTCACATGTGCAGACAACCAGGCTGGTCCCTCTCTCATCTGTCCTTCACTTGCACCGTACGATCTCATACACTCCTTCTTTTCTTCCCTCTTTTGTTTCCTGAATAGTTTAATGCCGTCATTCGGTGTGAGAACAGGTTGATCACATTGAGTTTCTCAGGACGATTTCTTTTCGCGTCATAAAACCCCTGTTGCATGACACTGTTTAGCAGCTTAGCTATTGTGTGTTTAGGGATCTGTATTTAGGGGGGGCGTTAATTGGAGTTGGGCGACACTGAATTCCACCACCAGCTTTTCATTCAGCTCTTATCGGCCTGTTTTACTTTCCCTTCTCACTTTCCTGTGTGTGTGTGTGTGTGTGTGTGTGTGTGTGTGTGTGTATGTGTTTGTGTGTATGTGTGTGTTTGTTTAGGTGTGGGTAGGTGTGTGTGCTGGAAGAACAATTAGTCTTTCCAGGAAATGAGGGACAGTGAAAATTGCTGGTTTAAGATTGCAAAAGATAATGTGTCAGTACATTACACACACTGTTGATGAAAGGGATGTTCTAATTACAGAAACTAGTCCATACTTAGATTTTTTTTGTTATATACTTTACACTTTGTAAGTTGGGGTATCACCTGCTGTTCAATAAACAAAAATGCAAATGAAAAAGGGTTAGAAGCCTTAATTGATCTACTTTCACACATGTTTTCAGTAGTTATTATATGCAAAGCTGTATCTTGGATGCAGGATTTGGCATGGAGGCCTTTTTAAAGTATTGTGTGTCACAGGTTGTTGCACAGTTAGTTTGTGATGGTGTTGAAGTGTCGTCTGATCACAGCTAAAGGCAAACATTGTTTACAGCTTTTCCAAACGGAAAATGTAAATGATGAAAAAGAGACCTTGAGATAGCACTAAAGATTTTGCTGACTTTCTCACCTCGAATGCGGGCCTGTCCCCATTTTGACATTGTATAGGTTTAGCTGGATTGAGATTCAGATGCTGACACCTTTAGACTGGTGAAAATTAGAAATTTAGCTTTTTTTTTTACATACTGAGGAAGGCTCAGGATTAGTTTGATTAAAAACTGTAAATGTGTCCATTGGAATTGTGCAAAATACCCAAAGACCAGGATATATATATATATATATATTTACTTTTTCTATGAGGAACTTATTTATGTAGTTGAAGACATCATGCATCTATGATTTATCTTGTTATTACAACATTTCCATCAGTAGTAATGAAATAGACAGTGTAGGAGCAATCAAATGATCAGAAAGGTTGATGAATCCAAAGTTCAGTTGTATAATTTAAAACAAATCCTTTAGAAGCAAAAAAAGACACCAGAAATGATCAATCAATCTTTATTTGTATAGCACCAAATCACAACAAAGTAATCTCAAGGCACTTTACACATAGAGCAGGTTCTAAACCGTACTCTTCAGGTTTAATTTTAAAGAGACCCAACATTCCCACATGAGCAAGTACTTGGCGTCAGTGGCAAGGATGTATGTGCCCATGTCTTCATTAAATGCAGCGGAAATCGACTGAAGTTGCAGGTGAATTTGAATTGACATTTAAAATGGGCAGGTTGGCCTCACAACTTCAGTCGGCGCATGTATTTTAATTTTCAAATAAATGATTTTCATATTGCGGCTGAACTGTAGATTTAATGGTGGTTTTCTTTACAACCTGTCACAAAAACTACAAAAACAAGACCAAAGTCGTAAAAATCTGGCATTCTTACTGCACAGACATCTCAGATCTACTCAGATTTTACTTTATTTTTTCATCTGCATGCTGCTTACAGGTTATCACATGACAGTCAGTGTTTTTCCAGTCCACAGTCATCCTCAGTCATTGACGTTACAGTGGTTACTGGTCACTGGCCAGATAATGAGTGGCTTTAGCGTGGTTAGAAGTCATAACAATGACTATCTTTTCTTTCTGCTGGGCCTCAGTTTTCGAACTCCTTCAGGTCTTTTCCTCATATCTCTCTAACATTGTCTCTCTCCTTTCTCTGTCTCCTTGACCTTGGCCATGATTGTAGCACCTAAACACACATAGCACCCTGCTCTGCTATAGTATAGTGACAAGCCACATGACTGGAGTGTCAGCTGATCAGACTCTAGGCAAAAGGGGAAACGTCTTTCATCAGGGTGGAAGAAAAAAAAAAGTAGGACTTTAATGTCAGATCCTGTGTGTGTGTGTGTGTGTGTGTGTGTGTGTGTGTGTGTGTGTGTGTGTGTGTGTGTGTGTGGTGAAAACACAGTTTCCCCGTCACCATAAACGCTGTCTTACAGTTTGAGGATTGTCAGGCAGAGCAGCACTTTTACACTTTAGACAGATTAAATCTTTCTGTACTTTCACACACTCAAAAATACCCTTACCTGCACGTTTGTGCATTAATGTGCATGCAAGTGGGTTGTTAGGAGGGTTGGCTGAGGTTGAGGTCCCAGAGGAAACTATGAGGAGGCAATTGAGATCAGATCAATTATATTTACATTTGAACTCAGGGAATGACATTACTCATTAAATATTTATTGTAGTTAAGGTTTGATATCAGGGAAAAAAATTGATCATGTGGAGCAGCACATTGATAGTTTTATTATTATCATTGTTTGTGTTTTCATTTAGTACCAGTTTAAACTCCATTTCTTTTACTGTGTTTTTTTTTTTTTTTTTTTTTACAGTTACTTTTCAATTTACAGTACATTAACAGTTTTAGTTTCAATTTCTATTTTGTGGAAATGATCCCTCATTTTGTTCCAGGAAAAGTGAACTGAAAACAAACGTCATGTTTCAAACTGCAAGTTTGTTGTGGTGTTCTTACCCTCAGCGTTGTCACACAATTTATGAAACATTATTATTTTTTAACACTGATTTCTAACATATTTCCCAATCCCAACTCACAGAAAAAACAGCACAGGCATGAAAGATATATCCAATTGAAATACATTAGTTTGAAAGTCGTGTCATGAAAAAAATGGAAAATGTACGTTTATGTTTATGTTCAGGTTCAGTTTCAGGTTCAGGTTCAGTTAAGACTGTGAATCATATATACAATAGAGTTGTTTTATTCAAGATGTCAGCCAACATCTATGTTTGCATGTTCTGAAAATGTGCGGCTTCATATTTTTTCGGTTCTGATAGGAACAGCCTTGTTGGATATAAATAAATGTTTTGGTAACAAGGGAGCACATTTCATCAGCCATGTGTGTTGTTGTTGAAGTTGAACTCTGCTCAGTTGAGGTATCTATGACCCAGATCTTGATCATTTTCTAAACAGAATTATCAAGTTAAAAGGCTGCTGATACCAAATGGAAACTGCCTTATAATGTAGTGTGTGTTTTTGTGTGTGTGTGTGTGTGTGTGTGTGTGTGTGTGTGTGTGTGTGTGTGTGTGTGTGTGTGTGTATAAGCATCATACATCATAAACAATTATTATACAAATTATAAACAAATATTGTTTGATAAATGTGTATGTTGAACA
The DNA here is from genome assembly GCF_963691925.1 of Scomber scombrus. Taxonomy (NCBI): domain Eukaryota; kingdom Metazoa; phylum Chordata; class Actinopteri; order Scombriformes; family Scombridae; genus Scomber; species Scomber scombrus. The sequence goes on from NC_084971.1 coordinate 19,155,938, forward strand.
ACCAAAGACTATAACAATGGTAGTTATATTAAACTGGAACAGATAAATATAAATAAAAAACACTGCCATTAAAACGTTTCTTGCTGTTGTTTACTGCTCCATAATCTGTTTTCATAAGCCTGCCAACTTGCACAGTGATATGATATATCTTTTATAACCCAAATCAGCTCAAAATATTGACCTCTGTTGAGCTTAAATGTGTATGTGAGTGTGTGTTTGTGTTGTCTTTGAGGCACCAGTTGCTCTGTTATTGTCAGTTTAATTGTCAACAAACACACACAGACAGACACACAGTCACACACACACACACACACACACACACACACACACACACACACACACACACACACACACACACACACGCACGCACGCACACTGAAGATGGTTTAATGTTGCAACACACACTATTCTTCAAATTTTCACCCCCCTCAGCGACCGTTGTGAAGCTGTTTGTGTACAGCTTCTTGGGGATGTGTACAGGTTCATATCAGACCTGCAGGGCCAGTTCCCCCATGTATCCCTCTGTCTCTATTAGCACTGATGATAGCTGACGGCTGATGGCTATCACTCCTGTGACATGTTTGTCTGTCTGTCTTTTGATTTGCCAGGTACAGACATGCAGGTGTGTATCATGGACATCATTACATGACTTGACATTTACAAGTGTGTATGGACTCTTTTAATTTAGTTATTATAGTCCTACTAGACTACTAAACTTACTTACTTTAGCTTCAGCTTTTTATCATTTGCTATTTCTCACATTTTTCTCTGTTGCAAAATCATTCGTCCTAAGAGCAGAAACTCTCTTATATTTTGAGTTGTTCCCTGAACAATTCCTCCCTATGAGTAAAGGTATGTTTTCCCATGAGATATGAGGATGAAAATGTTTTGCTTTTGGGCCAAAATGACCTCTTTAGACAGTGCTGTAGATCAAAATTGGGCCTCATACTCCAGAATGCTGAGATTGCTCTGAACATTTTGAAATAAAACACATTTTTTCAGATTTAAGAAGATCGAGAACCAGGTTGAAAACTCGATTATGAACTGTTAAAGTGAGCTTGTGAACGCCGTTTAGACATTGTATGTGATATTGGCCTTTACAAATAAACTTGTCTTGACTTGACTCAATGTGTGCGTGAGAGAGTGTGTGTTTGTGTGATACAGTGTGGTGGTAATAAAGTAATTTTGCCGTTTGAATCACGCTCTCCTCAACCTTTAAAATGGCTTTATGGCTCTGTATGGCCTTCGCTCCAACCTTATTACACCCTGTTGTGGAGGGAATAGATTTCTACATCTGTAAACTTTGTACTGGCTATCTACATACACTGTGAGCCAAAAAGGCGAGAATCAGTGATTGCATGTCCTTCATTAACAGAGTCATTGGTTAATGTGTCACTTGTACAATGGCAATTGCACACAAACACACACTTGCTTTGAAATAGAACGGCACCCCATCTGATAAGAAAAGCTATAGGCCCCGTTCTCTTTAAGGGTTGTTTAAGGTTATGTACACTTCCACGCATTGTCACCGTGGTCTCCTTCCTACTCCCTCCGACCCCCTCTGTGTTTGTAACAAATATGACTGGAATGTGATGGCTTTAGTCTGGTTTGTAGTCTCTTTAAGTGTATGAGTGTGTCTCTGGCAAGGTGACTGTCAATTCAGACTTAATGTACCCTGGAAAAATGAAAGAGTATAGCACTTGAAAACTGAAACTTCTATTATACTTTTACTTCTTTACTTGTAAATACCATGATTACCAAGCCAAACCTGCATAACTGAAAAATCTTATGTCCTCATATTGAAACTTGCCAAATCCAGTCCTCAACACGTTTATCTGAACATGCCTCAGGCCTTTACTGGAAGTGAAAGAGAAAAGCACTGACTACTGATTCGCAACTTTGATTAACTTTGACCATTTTTAAAACCTTTTTATGTTTAATGTAATTTAGTATGATCCAGGATGAAGTGGGGACACTTCTTAATGTGCAAGGAAATATATTTATCCATGCTAGCTTCATGGTTTTGGCGACAGCAATGTCAGATGATCTGTTGGTCGGTTCATTGGTCCACCACTTTGGTCCAGACACAAATATTTTCAACAATTTAATGGAAAGTTTGTACTGAAATTCATGGTCCACAGACAATGAATCCTGGGTGATCCTGTGACCTGTGATTTATGGTGAACTAAGCAACGAAGTGGACAGCCATGAAATTTGGTACACCCTCAGGATGAATTTGAATTACTTGGGTACATTTTTAATTCAGTGCCATCATCATGTTAAAATTGGAATTGTCCATTATACCTGAAAAACCTGCAAAACTAATTACATTGCCATCAGCCTCAATTGTACCTTGTGCTTAGTGCTATTTAGCAAATGTTAGCATGCTAACCCACTAAATTACAATAATGAGCATGGTAAACATTACATGCTAAATATCAACTTGTTAGCATTTTCATTGTGAGCATGCTAGCAGGTTAATGTCAGCATTTAGCGCAAACTGTGCTTGAGTACAATTTCAAAGAGCTGCTAGCATAGTGGTAGACTCTAGTCTTGTCTCAAAGCTGTGTGTTAAAAATGAACCTGCAGTTGTTGCTTTTTCTTGGAGAACACAATGTACAGATTCTGTTTTCCTTTCGGACAAGAAAGCTGGAATTTGTAAATGTCATGTGGTTATCATTGAGAAGAAAAGTAGAAAATTCCAGCAACCTTCTGCAGCATTATTCTTCCATGTTTGGATTCTGGCTCATTTACCACCATGACGTTATTGTAAATGACTGGTCCCTTTTATCCAATAATGAAAGACACATACACAGAATGCAACTCTAAATCCGTCTGCACACTCACACCCAAACTCACGACTTTACCCTAATTGTTGTCAATCATGACTTTTCGTCACACCCTCTGCCCTTGTATCCCTTGTCGTCCCTTTTGTCTCATTCCTTATCAGCTGAGGAAGAGTATGAGAGAGAGACACACACACAGAGAGAGAGAGAGAGAGAGAGAGAGAGAGAGAGAGAGAGAGAGAGAGAGAGAGAGAGAGAGAGAGAGAGAGAGAGAGAGACTGAAGGAGGAAGAAAAAAAGGTGGGGGGTTACCTGTACTGAGTGGCCCCACCTCTCTCTCCTGGCCTTTGAGAATGAGTAAACACTAAATCACCTTTACTTACCTCCACATTCAAACACACAGACACAGCCAGGCAAGGAGACTCCCTTACTGCCACGGCCTGTCAACACCAAAGGAGAGTGAATGGACAGAGAGAGTGACTTTTAGACAAGTGTAAAGGTGCAAAGTGACTCCCAAAAGCAAAACACGCCAGCTGCATCTTCTTGTCCTGCTCGTCGATATCTGCACTTCTCAGTTTGGGACACAGGTACAGTGTTTAATATTTGCCCTAAAGTGTGTTGTCTAGTTTTTTTTAATATCTTTTTTTTTGTGTCTCTCTGTTAAAAGGCTTAATTTATATTTTTAATAAATCACTTTTGACCAAAAAAATCTGAACCAAGAAAAACCTAAAAAAAAAAAAATCTGATTACTTTGCAATTTTGAGACTGTCTGCAACTTCATGAAAGATGACCTCAACGCCTGGTAGTAATTTGGGTTTTGGACTTCCATTTGTAAAGTTTTGACTGTGTTTGAGGCTCTCCATGACCAAACTTTACAACCTTCTAATGGAAAAAGCTTTGCAGTTTTACCCCTCTTTTCTCATGTAGGTAGATTTACAGTTTAGCAGAATTCCCTGTTTCACCACTTTGTCAAAAGCCTAAATAATGGGAAACAACCAACAAAGGCTCTTAAACCAATCAGTGATTGGAATGGAGATCGTGATGTCTTTACAATGAAACCAGTGGAACCAGTGGAGTGGCATGACACTGTATGTGTGTGTGTGTGTGTGTGTGTGTGTGTGTGTGTGTGTGTGTGTGTGTGTGTGTGTGTGTGTGTGTGTGTGTGTGTGTGTGTTTAAGGTGGGGGATAAAAAATGCTTCAGTGACTACATGGAGAAGCTGGTATTATTACTTATAGACTTCCGGGTTCTTCGTCATATAATATGTGGACTTTTACCCTGGCAAGGTGAGCTGTTTGTTGTGTGCATGTGTGCGTGCATGTGTATGTGCGTGAAAGATAGAGAGAGAGAGAGAGAGAGAGAGAGAGAGAGAGAGAGAGAGAGAGAGAGAGAGAGAGAGAGAGAGAGAGAAAGAAGATTTTTTTTTTTTTAAATCCAGTAATCAGTTTTCAACATAATGTTCTTGAAACAAATGGACTGTATTGACAGAAATATTATTTCAGGTTGTACATTCCTTTTTTGTGACATTTCTTGAGTCTGTCACATTCTCTTTTAACTGTTTGTCGACAGGGTGGGCCCTTGTTTGAGTATAAAAGTGTGTGTGAAGGTTACCTCTTTTGTAAGTCTTTGTAGTAATTGTGAGTCTGAAGGACGCTGACAATACAAAAAAGAGTTTATGCAAATATTTGGGTGTTTTAGTGTCAAATATCACCAACTCTCCAGCTTTAAATCTTGATGATTTTCCCCTCATACACACACAGTCACTCACAGAGTGCCACTAAAGCCTTTATCACGAGTGTGTGATATTGTCAACGTCAGTAGTAATTGTCTGAAACAATGTCTGCAATGGCCTTGAACAGGCTAGCTGATTAGCCTCAGGAATGTGTTTGCCTAAGGAAGCAAAGCCCCTTTCAGCTATCGCTAAAGCTAAAGCAGCTCTTATGATTATGTAGCTGTATGAGCGGACATGTGTCTCAAATCTTGATTGTAGCTGACCTTTCTAAGCTCGTCTGCATTTTGAAATATTGTGTAATCTATAATTGATGCTACAGTTAGTACGTTTGAATGAGTCATTTAAAACTTTAATTACAGTTAAACTTTCAACTAAATCTCTGCAGTTAAGACTTGTAAAGAGGCTTTATTGTATTGTTAAGAAGTGTCCTGTTTGTGTAAAATCGTAGTGTTTTAAGTGGACAAATGTGAAGGTCCAGAAGGCAGGGGGGCCATCAGAGTAAATGAACTGGAATCATCCCTCCGTGGTGAAGTTGGGGTGGGCTGGAGGCAGTCACTTACGCACTCCGCCTGACCTGAAATTCTTCAGGCCAGTTTCACTTTGAAGGGCTTTTTAGCACTGAGGGAGGCCTGAAGAGATCGCAGAGGGAGCATTTTGGTCCCCTCGTCTCTGTTCGTTAGCCTCTCTCGCTCCTCTCCATCTGGTCTTTTCCACTTCAGAGCCCCCCAACCCCCCATACTCTCTCTCTCTCTCTCTCCCTCTGTCTGTTTCTCTCTCTCTCTCCTCTCTTAGCTGCATTTCTTCCCTTTCCTTACACGTCTTCTTCTCTGTGCACCCTCCTCTCCACACCTTCCTCGCTTCTCCTTCCTCCCCCTCCCTGCTGCTCGTCTTTGAGCTTGAGTGAACCAGAGGAATGAGGGTGACAGGTACATGGTAGGGAGGAAGGAAAAAGAGAGTGAAGAAAAGCAAAGAGAAGGTGGCAAAAGAGAATAGAGGCAAAGATATAAATTAACCATGGATAATGTGGTTTTAATTAGATTAAAAATGAAAATGAGTTTTAAAAACAGTTTTAAAATTGTCAATTTCAGTCAATTTTTGAGCAAAATGCTGAAGGGCTTACATACCCATGATTTAGCACACTGCTGCTCGCACACTGAAGAAGACAGATCTCAAACATGGAAAAGTATGACATAGAAAATTTAATTAAAGGAAAACTCTAATTGAGCTGTGTATGCAAGCCCCCTCTTAGACTTTGGTTACTGTACTACTGGTTACTATGGTTACATGGGGAGGGGGGGGGGGGGGGGGGGGGGAGCGGGGGGAGCGTGTCTGAGAGAGTGTCTGCACACTGGATTATAGCTCCCAAAGTCTTTTTATTACTGACTGACTGAAAAAGGCAATAACTCAGCTTTTTCCTTTAATTTAAATTGTTGATGAGCTAAAATTATGGTACCAGATGTGCACACGCTATCTCTTAACTGTACATTTACAAAATGCCAAAAAAAAATTGTAAGTTCTCAAATATGAATATTTGCTGTTTGTTAGCCCTCTGTGATAGTAATTTATCTATCTATCACAGAGGGTTTGGGACTGTTAATCAGACAAATTAAGCCATTTGTAAAAGTCCCATTGGCCTCTCAGAAGTTTTTTTTCAGTTAATTGACAAGATAATCAGCAGATAATGAAAACCACGACTTGCAGTCCTATATCTCTACAGGATGATCTCTTGGTGATATCTGTAAAAATAATAGTTTAAAGACAACAGGCACTTAAAATTAGTGCACAAGTCTAGAAAGCAGATATCTACAGACACCGAGATAAGACGGCTTCCTTCTCCTCATTCAGCAGTGTGACTTAATTCTCCATCCTGCTGGATCCTGTTGTAGTCAGCATGCTGACAGATGAGCTGGGTGAACCGCAGTGTGTGGACATCATGTGTCCTGGGGGTCAGCCACAGTTCTCACTTCTCTTTCATCAAGTTCATTGTTTCGCTTGCTTGCGGTCATTTGCAGCAGCTGACTTTGACAATGAATGTGTGCAAGAGACACTGGGACAAAATCTCTTCCCTTTGTTGATTTTTATTCAATAAACATTCTGCCTGAGGATTCCTGCGTTTTTCCTGCGTTGAATGATAACCATGTAAGCAAGTAATTCTTTTGGATGAAGTTGAGTTGTGAACGCTACCTGAAACAATTATTAAGCTGTTGGAGTTAACAGAAATCACAGCAGGAAGCTTTTTTTTTTATCCTGAAGCTGTTTTTCAATTTCTGCACTTGACTTTGGAGGAACTGCTTCCAGGAAAGCACAGTGTGAGCCTTAACACTGCACTCCTACAGGTCGTATCACTCTACAGAAATAAACAGCAGGGCCTCTGGTCTTATGACACGCTACTCATTTACTTATATGGATGACTTGTAATAATAGATGGCAGTCGTGCAGGCTAGCTGGCCGAGATACTGATTACCAGCGCTGCTTTATTGCTGACTTTATTCCTGCTTTTTGCCTATGTGGCAGATTCCAGTGTGTGTGTGTGTGTGTGTGTGTGCGTGTGTGTGTGTGTGTGTGTGTGTGTGTGTGTGTGTGTGTGTGTATGTGTGTGTGTGTGTGTGTGTGTGTGTTTCTTTTTGTGTGACCCTGGCCTTAATAAAGAAACAGCTTATCAGTGATACAGTGAAACAAAGTCTATAAACACTCCCTAACATGATTACTTGTTTAACATGTGTTACGTGAATGTGATGTAAACTTAAGTACAATGTCAATGGCAGTAATATAATTTATAATTTTTTTTAAAAGTTGCTACACTGCCCCAATATAATTTATATCTGTTTAAGGCTGTTATTGTCTATATTACGAACAATGTAGTAGTAGTAACCATTCATTTTTGTAAAAAAACACTATTAAAAACACATTAATGAGCCACATTGTCGCACTAGCTGCCATGTTACTACATTACCACAACCATGAGTACTGAAGTTAATTTAGTTTATTTATACCTGCTACCGTAATAATCACCAAATGCATATTAATCCACA
>NC_084971.1:19168485-19198485 GCF_963691925.1 Scomber scombrus
AACAGAGTAAGAGGTTTATGCTTGGGAAGCCGATTTCTGATTGTTCTCTGTTCCTCTTACATGGCTGCAGCCCTTAATGAAGTGGTGCACACACAGAAACAGAAACACACACATAAAAGTTGCACCTAAGTACTGTATCATATTCATGTTGATAAGGAAGTTGAAATACTAACACCCTCTTGTGGCAACTGTGTGTGAAACAAGTATAACATTAATTATCGTGCACAGCTTTTTGTCACAGTAATAGTGATATTTTACATACTATTCCTCATAAAATGTAACTCTAACATTGTCTGACTTACTTCTGACACACACACACACACACACACATGAGCATGTGACTTAGTCGCACTCAATGAACCTTGAGCTAGAGTTTTCAGGGTTTACAGCCCTTCATTCTCTCTGATACGGGTCAAAGGTCAGCAAAGGATCTGAGGAACTCAACAAAACAAGATTGTAAAACCACTGATAGGGGAAGGCATCCTGGGGATTTATAGGTGCTGTATTTTCACTGTCGAGTCCAGGTCACATAATGTGTCTTTGTTAACCTATTGTTTGTGTAATGTTGCATGCAAATTGGTAATCGTTTTGCTTTTTATCTCAACCAGGAGCCACATTATGGAGTTTGTTCAAATGCAGACAAGTTTTATAGGCACTGCTGAGGGTTTCCTGGTTCCTCTGTTTTTCACTCTTGGATAGCACCTGTGGTTCACTGTATTTAATTTTGACTGGAAAACTACATGTGAAAAAAACTCTGAATCTCTTTGTCCTCCTCAGGCCCCAGATCTGATTGGATGGTTTTGTCAGAATGACAGCCGAAGATCCTGCTTCCTCCTCGACCATGAGCAACAACGCTGCCACATCCAAACCCCCCAAAGCCTCTGGTGCCTCCCACCACTCTCTCCATGGACAGATCTCTGTCCCTGAGGGTGTTGCAGGTGCTCCCAATGAGGCTGCACTGGTTACTCTGATGGAGCGCACTGGTTACACGATGGTCCAGGAAAATGGACAGCGTAAATATGGTCCTCCTCCTGGCTGGAATGGCCAATCTCCACCAAGAGGATGTGAAATCTTTGTGGGCAAGATCCCCCGGGACGTTTATGAGGATGAGCTTGTCCCAGTTTTTGAGTCTGTTGGTCGCATCTATGAGATGCGCCTGATGATGGACTTTGATGGGAAAAACCGAGGGTACGCATTTGTGATGTACACAGAGAAACATGAAGCCAAACGAGCCGTGCGAGAGCTCAACAACTATGAGGTGCGGCCTGGACGGCTTCTGGGGGTCTGCTCCTCTGTGGACAACTGCCGTCTTTTCATTGGGGGCATCCCTAAGACCAAAAAGCGTGAGGAGATCCTGGAGGAGGTCTCCAAGGTGACAGAGGGTGTACTAGATGTTATTGTTTATGCCAGCGCTGCAGACAAGATGAAGAACCGTGGCTTTGCCTTTGTAGAGTATGAGTCGCACCGTGCAGCCGCAATGGCCCGCAGGAAGTTGATGCCTGGACGTATTCAGCTGTGGGGCCACCAGATCGCAGTGGACTGGGCTGAGCCAGAGATCGATGTGGACGAAGACGTGATGGAAACAGTGAAGATTCTTTACGTCAGGAATCTTATGATGGAGACAAGCGAGGAGACGATTAGACAGGTAACTGACGGTTCAACTTACAGGTTTAGTTTGTCTGCTTAGCTAACATTGGTTTAGGCAAATCAAGCAAGAAAAAAAATCACCAATCTTTTCTTTGTCAAACAGGTGTTTAGCCAGTGGAACCCTGGTTGTGTAGAGCGTGTGAAGAAAATCCGTGACTACGCCTTCGTCCACTTTACCTCCCGGGACGATGCTGTCCTTGCCATGGACCACCTCAATGGCACAGAAGTGGAAGGCTCCTGCATTGAGGTGACGCTTGCCAAGCCTGTTGATAAAGAGCAGTACTCACGCCAGAAGGCCTCTAAGGGGGCTTCAGCCACTCCAGAGCCTACTCAGCAGAATTACGTCTACCAGTGTGATCCCTACACATTGGCCTACTACGGTTATCCCTACAACACCCTCATTGGACCGAACAGGGACTACTTTGTCAAAGGTTAGAATTTATTTTTTTCTGCTTTAGTACCAGTTTTGATCAGATGCAAATACCATAGTGTTTCTCTTAAAGCCAACAGTTCATATATGTTTTTATAGGAGCAATGACAAACATGCCCCATCAGTAGTGATTTTTAAATGGACATGATGACTAAGATAATAATGATTTAATCTTTGATGACTACAATTCCATTTGATGAAAGTTTATCAAAATCTTTAACTCGATGAGGGTTTGAGGCTTAAAATCAGAAAACCTGTTAAATGTAAAAGACAAAACAAGGTGATGGACCAATGAATGCTAATCCCATTACCTTTGATGATTAACTGAATATGGTCTTTGGGTGGTAGCAGGAAAATCAATTTGACTTTCAACAATCATTGTGTTTTGGTTTTCTCTCCAAAGGATCCCCAATGATACAGAACAATGGTAATCTCTCACATCCTTATTCCTACTTATTCCTTCAATGAACAATGAGCTTTCTTGCCATGTGACAAACTATACATTTTCTAACACCAACCTTTTCCTGCTGTGCTGTCACCTCCCATTTCATGCTGGATTATTCTTATGAAGAAGAGAACATCCAAAAACACCACTTCACAGTGCCATGAACTTATATAACATCATCCAAATACAATTAAGGAGTCAAAACAGTACTAAATAAAGGCCAAACTGGACCGAAAGAACTTCAAATAAAAAATACTGAGCTCAAACACAAAGATTTCTAGTACCAACTGGACTGGATTAGACTTAAATGACTCTCCTTACTACTCAACTTCAGAACTCAGTGTTAAATCTTGCCTTACATGTTGCCCCACTAAACTTTCAGTACAGTTTGCCCCTGCTACCCAAGTCCTAAACCACAACCCCTGTCATCATATTACTTATTGTATTTTAAGCAGGTACTGTGCGAGGTCGTGGTCGTGCTGCTGCAGGTAACCGTACCCCTGGACCTCGGGGGTCGTACCTGGGGGGTTACTCTGCTGGTCGTGGCATCTACAGCCGCTACCATGAGGGCAAGAGCAAGCAGCCTGAAAAGCCCTATGAGCTGATGCCCAGTCTGGAGCTTGCTGCCTCCGTCAACCCAGTTGGCATCAAACCTGGCACAAGTCAGTGAGATAGACATATCCATCCATATCCTCGCCCACCTCAAAAGCCTTTACTAAACCTTCCAACCTTTCGTTTTCTCTTTCTCTCTCATGGTTTTCCCTTTCCTTTTTTACTCTTCTTCAGAAATTTGTCTTACTGGGTGTTCAGACTGAAAACAGCATAACATAAAAAAAACACAAGGTGGCTGCGTTGTTGGGGGGATACTGGTGAAACAATAAAACACGATCCAGGAAGACCAGCAATACATCCATGAATTTAAAGGATGCCAAAACACTGAACAGTGGTTCCACATTTTATCACAAGTGATTTTGGAAGATTTCTGGAAAGTTAACATGACAGCAATCATTTCATCCTCCGTCATTACCAATAGAAGAAATACAACTACAAGGTTATCTACCTGGAATGTATCTGAGCAGCCAACACAGTGCTTTGCTAGAAGACATAGCATTGTGCTGATGCAACAGATGAGCCAGATTAATCTTTTTTGCAGGGTCAAAGTGAGCCCTCTGTTACACAGTGGTCTAATTGAAATGAATGAAGAAGCCTTGTGTTTTTTTTGCTCATGTCTGAACATGGCAGTAGTTATGTGGGTACCAGTGCTCCCACAATCTGCTTTTCGAAATGCGCTCAACTCTAGCTTTTGACTGAAATGTGATTTGTTTTTTTTAAGTCAGACCAGGAAAATATAGGAAACATTTTTTTTTACCTTTGGTACTGACTATAAGAATTGTTTTTTATGTCAGCTTAAATCACGAGCAGCAGCAGTGGTTGCTTTAGCTTTACTGATCTATAGGGGATTAGCATACAATGTTTCAGTCAAGAACAGAGTTGAAATGCAAAAACTAAACATTATTTTATCTCTTCTCTGCTTCTCTGTGTCCACTCGTCTGATCTCTTAAAGGATAATACCAGTGTTACGTAGACCTATAGCCCATCTACTGCTGTATACATTAAGTCTACATGATTATGATCATTATTTACACTCACTCTTTTTTGTTTTGTTTTGTTTTGTTTTGTAAGCATGAAGCCTACAGTGTAAAACATAAACTGAAATTAGCTGCTGTCCTAACAAAAAAGAATGTGGCCCTAAAACCTGTAGCTTTTAAAGTGACTTTTTGTTTTTAAAGGATTATTTCCTGGTGCAAAAAAATCCTTCCTTCTTTCCTGACAGTAAGTAAAAGGAAATGCAATTGCATGTATAAGAATGAGGGGAAAAACGTCCCTGTAAAAAAAAACCTGTACTAACAAAGGAACATAACAGAGACAAGAATGGAAAACAAAGTTTTTAAGGTTTGTGGGTGGATCATCTAAATTATAAATTTCAAGGAAATTTGCAGAGTGAAAGGAAAATGTAAAATAAAAATTCACACACTGGTATCATTCTTTAATCTTTTGTTTATTACTAACACAAATGTTACTTAACCTTGGCTAATGGTTATTCATTTTGTAATTTCATTATTAATGTCACATCTGCTGATCAGAGTTTCGTTTCGTAAAGTGATTTGACCCCAATCTGGAGCTCGGTCTCAGTCCACTCTGTGTGGAATCACAGGATCAGCACCAGATTGAAAAGACTTTTGTCCATCTGAAACAAAGACTGACGTTGTATTCACTCCCAGTGTGTGTGTATATGTATGAGTGTGTGTGTATGTGTTATAGCATTGGGGTTAATCCACAGTTGAGCACCATCATAATCCGAATCACACTCCAACGCCAACTTGTGTAACTTATTATTTTTTCTCTTCTTGCATAAATTGTGTCTTTCAAGCTTTCTTTTAGTGGTTTTTCCTCATTGCTTTAGTATTTCATTCTCTTTTTTTTCTAAATCACCCTCAGATCTAACTGTGCTTGTATTTGTGTGAGTATGAATGCCTGTATGTGCTTCTCTTCAGCTGTTAGTTTATATATTATGTGTGTTATCCAAGCTCTCATTCTTGTTTCATTCTATGTGCAGTGGCATTGCAGACTCTGAGTGGGCAGTACCCAGTGTTCAGTGCGGCTCCCACAGCCAAGCTGATGGAGGAGGGGAAGGTGCACACAGTGGAGCACCTTATCAATCCTCTGGCAATGCAACATCCTGAACACACCAGCAGTTCTGCTGGTGCTACCGTCCTCCCTGCCGTCTCTACTCCTCCGCCTTTTCAGGTGTGCATTATACCTCTGTTGTTTTACAGACACATAAAATTGTTTGAATGATTCATGCTGATAAAAAGTGTTCAGCTCACAGCAGCAGTTGTTTTAATATCTGGATGTATATGTTTGTAGTTTTGAGAATCAACTATTTGTATTATTATATTTCACTCACCAACTCAGTTTTTGTGATATAGGGACTTTAAAACAACACAACACCTTACTGTTGACTTTATTGAAACGTCTTTCTCAGAAGTGAAAATTAAAGTAAAATTTAAACTGATTAAAAGGTGATTGTGTGCACAAGCATTACAGAGAGGTGATTATGATTATAGTTATAAAGGACATGTTCATTTATTTCTAAGTAATGTGTTTAGTTAAAAATATTTAAACTTGTCTGATGTGTTGTGAAGTTTCTCCATGTAGTCTATTATAAAGTTGTGTGCACTGTTTTTGTTGAATTTTCATTTAAACTAAAAAATATAATGATATATTTCTATATTTGTCAAATAATTATAAAACTGCAGTGATACATACTGTACTTGGTGAAGATTTCGGTCCATTAAGGTGGTTTTCTTAGTTTAATGTGAAAGTATATGCCTGGTTAAGTAAAAACAACCCTCAACTGAGTGCATTCATTCAATTAAAGGGTTAGGGTTTAACCCAACCCCACTCAATATACACTGAGGACATACTTTAGAAGTCCTCTAATTAACTGTATTTCTCCTTCTCATTCTCCTACATTATCCAGGGTCGTCCAATCACTCCTGTCTATGCCATGGCCCACAATGTACAGCGCATCCCAGCAGCTGGTGGTCTGTATGGAGCTGGATATGTCCCCATCACAAACTACGCTGCCAACACGGCAGCTCTGGCCGCTCTGCAGAAGAACGCAGCCGTGGCAGCTGCAGCATATGGAGGAGCATACACCGGCTACGCTATGCCACAGGCCTTCCCTGCAGCGGCCTTCCAGCTGCCTATCCACGACGTCTACCAGACGTACTGATTTTGAGAATCAGACCACATGAAACAAGAGCATTATTCTGCCTGTGACTGAGCAACCACTGCAACATCTCAACAGCATGAAAACATCTCTCAAAATCGTGAACCTCGCGCTCCAAAGGAATGTTGTTAGAAACACTCACAGACAGTGAAACGATGATGATCTGACATCTCGTATCTATCCCACCTATTGGCCTCTGTATATCTTGGACCCAACCATATGACAGACTTAATTTTGCTAAATTAGCACAGACACAGAAGAAAGACCCACTGAGGAAACATACCTGCATGTGGTGACAACCTTTTCCCAACAATGAGCATAACTCACAAAAACAACACAGTCACAACTCTCGCTATCTCTGTCTCTGACCCCCGCCACCTTGTTGCTATGGCAACAAGAACATTGAAGGTACATTAAAGTATTTATGAAGAGAGGATGAATATTTAAGGTTGTATACTCTAGGTTTCTCTGTGTATTTTTAGATAAAAATTAGGCAAGACAGTCTGTGTTTAATATTTTTTAAAGTGTAAAACATGGGGGGAAAAAAAGAAAAGTTAATTGAAAGGAACAGGAACTACTGACATGAGCTGAAACCACTGAAGCCAACAGTTTTGCATATAGCCTACTAATGTCTTTTAGGTTTTTTTTCTCATTATTATTTAGTGTTTAAGTCAATTCTACATGCTGTAGGTGATGCTGTCCGTCCATGCTGGTTGAATGTGTATGCTTCAAACATGTCTATTTGGTACTTTTTTGGTTTATTTAGTTTTATTTGTATTGTCTGTTAAATGAAGGTTCTGTTGTGTTGTGTTTATTTGCATATAATTACGTTGCTGGTTCCTATGTCTCTCCTTTAACCTTTTTTTGTCATACACATGTTCTTGGAGAAACGTTCCCAGCTAAATAATATTTTTGTGACAGATTGCTTGGGGAACGAGTAATGCGAGAAAGAAAACTGGAAAGCTTTTTTCAATGATGTGCGACTTGTTTTTATCTGCCAGCCTGATAAATGGTGACATCGTGTTCATGGTGATGTTTTCCATCCAGGGGAACTGCGCTGACAGCGGTCTAAGACTGAATAGATATTAGTTGTTGTTTTTTTCTCTCTTTATGTATGTCTTATATTCCATTTTGAATTATTTGAGTCTTGAAAGGTGAACAAATATGGACAGAAATGAGAGACATTTTTCTATATGGACTGGAGCGCTCCTGCATTTGCTAATGCTAACCAAAAACCTAATGCTACATACACTCCAGTCTCATGACATTAGAAAGATGCCTCAATACGGTGCCTTACATCTGCATACTGTAAGTGCTACTCTGGGCTTTATATCTTTCACTGTGCCTTTCGTAACAAAGCTACGTCCGTGTGGTCAAAGAGGAAAGACGTCCATCTGTGCGTGGCACTGGAGTCTTATCCATTCATTTTTCCAATGAACCAGATTTGTGGTATTACTGTATTGTAGTGAGACGAGTAGGTTTCAGTCTCTGCAGTCAGATGTAACAAGGCTACCTCTCTCCTGTAGTCTCTTCTCTGAATGTCCTGCAGTAACACTCCATATGTCTATATCCTCTTTATTTCTTGTCCTCCAAACTGTGCTTGACCAAGGTGCACTTAAACATATTTATAAAGAGCAAGAGTTTGCCACTTTCGGATGAAGATATATTAAATTTTGAGCACAAAGTCATTTCTGAACTGGGCTACTTGGCATTTTCTTGTCTGTCTATGTGTCTGGCAGAGTGTTCCCTCCCTGATGAAGTATAAAATAACACTTATGAATGTGTAGTAGGCACTTTTTGAAACTCTGCAGTGTGTCGTAAACAAGTGTAATATTGAACTGGGAATAACTGGAGCAATACCTCATGCTGAAATGTGCAAGATGCCACGCAATATACTACAACTCACAAACTTAACGGATGCAAGCAGCTGCTGATCATGAAGTCATGCAACAGAACTGACATCTTGATGTATAAACATGCAAATCATTTGTATGCGGGTTTGCATTTGTTAACTTCATTTACAGTTACTTGTTCTAAATTTTACACTCCAAACATTTTTGTTCCCTGTGTTTGAGGTTTTTTTTATCTGCTCATTTTCTATTATCTCATTAGATGTTCAATTACATTATACACACCAAACATAAAAAGGAGTTTGACTCTGAGGATTGCCTGAGTTTTGACATGCTGTTAAGCTAAATGAAGAGACACAACACAACATGTTTGCCTTATCTCACCACATTTTCTTTTTGCTACTTCTTTTTTCTCTTAAACTGGACTTAGAAAACAAACAGGCAACAACTGCTTTTTATTATTTTCTTGTATGATGACAATAAGTCAGGATATATTTAATATATGCATTACCTATATTGTGTATGAAGTGAGAAGAAAAGGTATAATATATTCTAAAACATATTTCTTTTCATTATTTACACCTTGTTTAGGGATATAAAAAAAAAAGTCAGAGTAACAAAAGTAGAAAAAAAAACATTTTTTTGCCAAAGTGTCCAATAGTTTTTAAACATTCAAGGTTATTGTGTTTTTGTTATTTGTAATGTTATTTTTTTGTTGCAATTTTTAACTGGATTTGGTGTTATGAGTGGGAGGCATTCACTTTCTGCTACATGTTATCAGTTTCAACAGCCAAAACTGTTCAAACCATCAGATCTTTAAGCTGCAACTGCACTTAAACAAATGGACGCAGTTTGTGAATTCTGCCTAAACTACTAAAGGTTTAAGCATCTAACAGCCATTGAAACATCTTCATGTGTTTGACACATGACCAGCTGTCATTTTATGGCTCTGTCTCCCACTCAAAACACTTGCTTTACTTTCTATTGCCTGCATTTCACCCACACTACATGAGCAGGACTACCTCTTCCTGCTCCGTGTTTCAGTGGTGTGTTGAGTGATGTGCCTAGTTTAATATAGGTGTTACCATTTAAACTCTTCCTAGTGTGTGCCTTATTGCCAAGATGTGCCCTGTGCTGTATATCTTTGTAGACCTGCGGACTGTTTTCTATCAGAAGAAAAAAAAAAAAGCAAAAAAAAAAGCTTATTTGGCATTGTTATATTTATAGTGATAAAATAGATAAATAAAGCATTTTCAAAAGCATGTGATGCTGCGTCATTCTCTTTGTCCTTCTTCTGCACTGGTTATATATAATGTGTGAACTGTAACAGACTCAATGTGTGATTCCCTAACCGTGGAGCAAGACCTTGCAATAGATCATAGGATAAAGCTGATAAGTCACAAAAAAGAAAAACAACAACAAACACAAATCATATATTTTCCCCTTATCTTTATTATAATTTTGCTTTTTCTTGTATCACTCTGGATGCTAAAACAATACTTCAAACAATCGAGAATTCACTCTTAGGTTCAACTCTGCAGTCCATACTAAGGCCATAACTTGTGATTAGGGATCACAAGTTGACATTGCTTCATTTAAAGGACTCACAAGCAAAAAAAAAAAAAAGGGTTGAGAAACACCTAGTCTAAACCATCTCAGCTAGGCTTAGTTTTAGATTAAACTGCTTAACTGTAGAAAGCGCTAAGCAGGGTCATAAATGTCTTGTAAGGTTCAGAGGGAGAGGACTTTGACTACAACCTCTGTGAATGGAAACCCATCCCTGACCTCATACATCAACTATTATTAAGCAATGTGACATGGTGCAGAGAGGAGAGAGAGCGCAGTGGAGAATGTTTCATAAACTCAACTTTACTCTAGAAACATGCTGTTCCCTTGCAATGAGTCCATGGAGGCTTTTTTTTTTTTTTTTCAAAGAACAGGAGTCGCCTTCATTATGCTGTACAATATGAGCAGCAGGCCGATTACCAGCACATACAATTTTTCTACACTGTCACCACCTTTCAGCTAACTGGACGCCTGTTTTACCATTAAAATGTTGGTACAGATAACAGAAAAAAACAACCTTCTTGGCTATTATTGCTTTAAATAACAGATATAACCAATACTAAATCCTATTTTGGTATCAAAATATGAATTTGTCTCAAGTTAGAGCAGATTATGTTTTGGGCTGTTCCCTCTCTGCTGCTGCTGTGTGCAGGTGCACAGCGATCACCATGTTAATACAGACACTGCACACAAACATTTGTTATAAAACTTTCATAGCTGTCTTGTGTTTTAACGTGAATGTAACTAAACAATTGATAGAACATGTCAAAAACAAAATCCATAAAGTCTCCCTCCACTTAAAAATGTGTGTTGCTTGTGATTCTTTGGTTGTTTAACCTTCACAGTGCGGTATGTGCTGAGTTTGACACAAGTAGTCTGTTTTCACATTAATCTACCAAAGAGGGAAAGTTTCTAACTTTAAATCTGAATTCAAGGCATGTACCTGTATAAGCATGATTTGTGACATCACAACTAGTTTGGAGCCAATCATGGCCTAGTATGCATCTCACATAAATATGATATTTCAGACACAAAGTATTACTCAAAGCATAACGACTATTTCTGTAGTCTATGTGTTAAAACTGCCTGGGGGGGGAATATTTTAATATTTGGCAAATCTCTCAGTGGTACGATAAGAAGCAGCCTATAAATAATGGAGTCACATCATAACTCATGATGACAGCATTGTCCTTAGCTGCTTTTCACAATTAAAGAAAGTACAAGGAGTATATATGAAGTCAAGGCACATTGCTTTCCTATGGTACATAACCTAATTTTATGGTTTCACCCTCCACATTAACTATCACTCCAATCCCACATGGTGGTTTGTGTATATGCAAAGCTGTATATCATCAGTATGGGATTAATAAAAACGTTACAGCCTTTATGAGACAAGAGGCGAGAGTGAGTTTATTACCCAGGAAAATGATCTCCAACATACTGCCATAATAAACATAATGCCACACCTACTTTATCAAAGAAAATTTAGATTTTAAACTTGGCTAAAGAGATCATAGATACGGTATACTCGTGTATTTGTTATATTTCATATTATCAGAGGCTATTCAACATTTAGGACAATGTTGCCATCTGGTGGCAAAAGCTGTTCATAAGCGCAGGCTGCAGCAGAGGTACCGGTCAGACCAGACAGTGCAGGTTTTCAGTGGCAGCCATGTTAGCTCCACAGTCACCAATGCAGAATATAGTAATATTGAAAAAAAAAACACATTTTGTATTTATTTTAGGATGAATTCAACACATGGAAGTAGATGTTTACCATTCAGACTGAGTGTTCAGTAAATATTGTGTTTAGCACAGAATACAAACACAGTGAAGGCAAGTGAAAATAATACACTGTTCATAATTTCACCTGCTTTTATGTGTGTTAGTGTGTAAGGAAGGGGGAAATAGTGTTTATGCATAGCACATTTTCCCATAATTGCATTCATATTGTATTATTTTTATGTTATTTCATCGTGCAACCGAGATGAAAATTCATTACAAACAGGGATTATGTATCTATTTTGTAACTAAAATCTATAAACACACATGACAAAAAAAAGGTTAACATATAATTTAAAACAAAGTCAAAGTTTTACTGTGATCTAACTTGCACTACATTTCCCATAAAGCCCCGGCAGTCGTTGTTGTACGCGTTGCTTTAGCACGACTGCTGCTGCCTTTGCAGATTTATATACAATACACACAGAGACCGACCATGCCTGCTACATGCACAGAGGGAAATCCAGATGATTTGTGCAGCTGCTAAAACGCGTTGCCGCTGCTGAATGTAACCTCGGTTTATATTTGGCTTAAAGGAGACGCAACAAAGCGCACAAGATGGTTGCGCTCCAGGCCTGGGCGAATAAGTAGGTTTACTATAGCTTTAAGAACGCCAAAATAGTGGCTGCTTCTTTAAAAAATATATCGGTTTATTGCTGAATAGATAATTAAGAAAAGTTTTCAATTTCTAATCAATAAATTGATGCATGTGATTTGCGACGAACCCAACGCATTCACAGAAAATGCCCCACTGTTGGATAAAGGCCTCTTGCATTCAAAACGTCTTTAGTCTTTAAACCAGATGTGGTGCGCTTCTGCTCAATTTGCAAGTGAACCTGCTTGCCTTTCTGCGGATTTACAGACCGGCTGAAGAGTCCTCAAGGTGATGGAACCGACCGGCGACCGAACCGGGGATGTAAATAAAGGTGAGGAGCCGGCGGAGGACAAGGCCGCACAGCAGACCCCGGCCACCAGTACGGCCGTTACCCCGCGCAGGGGGCTCAGGGAGCGGGGAGCGGGCCGCCCGAGGTCCGGCGTCTCCTCCGCTTCATTAACGGACGTTAACGGGACTGCGCAGAGCTCGGGACGGGTTTTAAGGGACCGGTCAACGAGGGCAGTGCCGGCTTGGCTGAAGGACAGCAAAAGCGACGACGATGAAGACGAACCGAGCCCGGACACCGGCTCGACCAAGCGGAGGAAAGTTTCCAACTCCCGGCGGAAGAAACAGTCAGAGTCGGCGGGCTGGGTCGAGCCTGGAGGGGGGGTCGCAGGTGACAGCCTTCAAGCCACAGAGTAAGTTTTGAACTGAGCAGTCCTGACTTGTCAGACAGCTGTATTTGTTTTTAAAGGGCTTGACTGAACTTGTAACGTGTGTGTATGTCGGTGGGGCCAGTTCCTGTCAAAAAGCACGCCTTCAGCTGAGCGCGTCCCCTTCCTGCAGCTCCGCACTGGGAAGGAGGAGTGAAACTTACCTGCCTTTACAATTAGTCATATCTAGACTTGATGCAGCAACTTAATGACATGTCAGTCTGTAAGGAGATAAAGAAACATATCTCAGTGTTTATGTTTCTCCCAATGCAGCTCAGAGGACCCCAAGAAACCAGCCACAGATGCTCAAGGTGATTACAGAAATGTTAGATAAAGATCTTTTTGGTGTGTCTGGTGCTGAATTTGAATTAAATCTCATATAATGTGTGTATGTGTGATTGTGTCTGTGCACATACAGTATGTTTAATGGCATGCCCCTGCTCCCTCTCTCCAGCTCTTCCCTCCAGACGCCCCCCAGCCCAGACTGGAGCCAAGCCCCAGTCTGGCAGGGCCGCCCGCAGCTCTGCCAAGCCTGTGTGTAAGACAGAGCCTGGAACGGAGAATCAAGCTGGTGAGCAACCTGTTGACAATAAGTGTTTGTGGTTCAACATGTGGGCCCCTGGTTCATAAATTAAATCATACACAGAAGCACTAAAGCATGGCTGCTGTTCTTCAGGATGTCATTTATGCTGCACTATGGACTGGTTGATTGCTTCCAAAATTTTCACCTACGCTATAATGCAGTAGACTGCTCAAGCTGAGAAATTAGTCGAAAAATGGATGGACAATTATCTTCATAACGTTTAGTCATTGAACATAATACCCATTCGCTGGTTTCAGAGTCTTTTATGTATATATATATATTTATATATATATATTTCCTTTACTTATTATGGTAAACTGAACATCTTTGGGTCTTGGACTGCTGGTTGAATAAAACAAGACATTTGAATACATATCATTGGGTTGTGGAAAATGATAACAAGTAGTTTTTACTCTTCTGACATTTTATTGATCAAATGATTAGGTTGATTGAGAAAAACAATTTTCCAGTGAATTGATAATCTAAATAATTGCAGTCGTGTGGACTGATGTAAAATTATGTTGTTATACATATTTTGTTTCACATGCATCATTTATACAAATTTGTACATGTATCTTGTATAATGACGGTTGTAACAGCTATTGTTGCCTTTCTCATTGCTGTTATGTCTTTCTTCCTCTGTTTGTCCTGTAGCAGCAGAAGGGGAGGCAAACAATAAAGAGAAGTATGAAATGTGAGTAGATTTTTGGCCCTGTCTGTAAAGCGTTAAATCAACATGACAAAATGCTATGGGTTCCACTCAGTGTTAAAGTTGATTGTTTTACAAATTGGCAAAGAATATAGTTTTCAGTCTAGATTTAAGAGAGGCAGTGTATCCAAAATGCAAAAACACTCCAGTGTATTCCTGGTGGTATCCAGCCATGCAAATAATTTCAGTATACTCTCTTTTTTTATATTTACTGTGTAAGTGTGTGAGAGTGAGAGTTTTGTGCGTTGTTTTGATGACTGCTGTGTTTCACACTTCTGCTGTCTCAGTAAAAAGAAAGAGGAGGAAAGTGAGCATGTTGCTGAACCAGTCCTGGGTGATAGAGACCCTCCTTTTCAGGATGACCCCAACGACTTAAACTACCAGCCACAGAGTCAGAGGTAAAGTTGACTCAAGCCCCTCACTTGACCCCTCGCAAGTAAGACTTTAAAATCCTTATTTTCAAGTGTTTTACATTTTTCAGTGCTGCGGAGGAAGAAGAGGGACTCAGCAGTGACGATGATGTTCCTTTTAGAGATGACTTAAATGATCAGAGCTACGACCCCAAGGCTGAAAGGTTTGTGTGTAGGAGTGTGGCAGAGTTGCACCTGTTTGCATTTGTTGCGATATTCTCCAAATGGAATGATTATACAGATCAGATTTGTTCCGTCCTGTTATATCTCTCCTTTGTCCTTTCAGGGATGTCCCCAAACCAAAGCGCAGACCTCCTCCTAGACAGAAGGAGAAGAAAGAAAAGGACAAGGCACCTAAAAAAGAGAAGGAAGTTGCTGAGATTAAGATAGAAGGTTCAGACAACGTGGAGAAAGTGGAAGAGGAAGTGAAGCTGGAGGAAGAAATAGTGGAGGACCCTGATGGACCCAGGAAGTAAGCGCATCCCTTTTAAATATGTGATAAATGGGAAACGTTATCATTAGCACATATTCACATTGAATGTACGTCTATGAGAAGTGCACATGAACTAATAACTAATTGTTCTGCCTGTGACTGTATTACATTCAGCTTCAATCTGAATGTAACGTGGGGTTACAAAGCAACCTCTGTTTCATAGTAGCGTTGTGATCACAGTAGAGATGAGATTTTCTGTTGCCAGGCTGTTATGTCATGTAATTTTCTTTGCTCTGTCTGTTTTAGGAGAGGCCGGAGGAAAAAAGATGACAAAACCCCACGGCTGCCAAAAAGAAGGTGAAGTTTATTTCTGTTCTGGGGTGTCATAATATTAACTTTATAGTATGATTCCACATATCATCGTACCAACATTTCATGCAGAGATCCATTTAATTAACTAGTTTGGTTTCAGTATTATGACATTGTTGACATGTGCTTTTCCCACACAGGAAGAAGCCCCCAGTGCAGTATGTGCGCTGTGAGATGGAGGGATGTGGCACAGTTCTGGCTCATCCTCGCTACCTGCAGGTCTGTCTCTTTGCTAATGACCTTCATTTCCAAACATTTAAATTCCAAAAATCTGCACTTAACATCATTGATTCTTTTGTTTTCTTTTTTTGATAAATCAATAGATCATCTTTAGAATGTCTATAAAACTAAACATACACAGCACAGTTGCTAAAGATAGAGTCCAGGATGGTGTCTTCACCTCTCTTGATTCATTTTCTGGCAATCAGCTTATCGTTCAATCAACAAATCGTTTTCAGCGCTGAACAGAGTCCAAAGTTATTTCCCGTGGGAGTGTTTCATTACATCCGTAGTTGAGGAGAAGTAAACTTTTTCTTATGAAATGTTCATCACAGAAGGACTAATTGGCGTCTTCAATACATGTTCACATATTCCAAATAAATAAAATGTTAATTTTATTGACAGTTTAACGACATACACCATTGTCAAGGTTGATCGCTTATAACAGTAGAAAAAACAACTTGTATATCTTGACCTCTATCCAACTGTTTCTCATATGTCGTTTCTTCATATTTGCTCTGTTTTGCACACCAGCATCACATAAAGTACCAGCACTTGCTCAAGAAGAAATACGTCTGTCCTCATCCTTCTTGTGGAAGGCTTTTCCGTCTACAGAAGCAGCTACTTCGTCATGCAAAACACCATACAGGTACACATATGTACAGTACCAGTCAAAAGTTTGGACATACTTTCTGATTCAAATGAATGGGAAAGTGTGTCCAAACCTTTGACTGGTACTGTACATAAAATATGCATTGGGTTAAATCTGTGTGTGGTAATTTCTTGTTATAAATAATAAATAAAGTATATTTTGTGTGGTCTGATTTTTAGACCAGAGAGACTACATCTGTGAGTTCTGTGCTCGTGCCTTCAAGAGCTCCCACAACCTGGCTGTGCACCGCATGATCCACACCGGAGAGAAGCCCCTCCAGTTAGTGCCTCCCTGTTCACTCTAATTGATTGTATTAATTTGGTCATGGAAAATTTCCCCCATATTACTGGTTTGTATTTCCCCTCAATGTTTTTTGTATTAACAGGTGTGAGATCTGCGGCTTCACCTGTCGCCAGAAGGCGTCTCTCAACTGGCACATGAAGAAGCATGATGCTGATGCCACCTATCAGTTTTCCTGCTCCATTTGTGGTAAGAAGTTTGAGAAGAAGGACTGCGTGGTGGCCCATAAGGCCAAGAGTCACCCAGAGGTTCTAATTGCTGAGGCACTCGCAGCCAATGCTGGCGCCCTCATCACAACCCCTGCATCCTTACTGGAGCTGCCAGGAAACCCCATACAAGCAGAAGTCACCAGCCTGGAAATGAGCCAAATAGGGCAGGTGGAACCAATGAGTCAGGAAGGGCAAGTTGGGCAGCAAGTGGCTCAGGTGTCCCAGATGGGTCATGTGACCCAACAAGTGAGTCACCAGGTGGTTTTACTGGGACAAGACCAGAGCCTCCATACCATGCAGGTGCCAGTGACGATCGCCCTGTCCCCCATTGACCCCCCTTCGCCAGCTGACAACCAGCAGCAGACTCACCTCCAGCTACAGATGCCCGTCCAGTTCGTGCAGCCACAGCAACCCCAAATACAACAACTGACCCTCCATTCTGGTGCAGTGGTGACCCAGCAACAACCCCAGCTTCATCCCCTTCAGTCCTATTCCTCACAGCAGCACAGCCACGGGCAGACACAAATCCTACAAATGACCTTCCAGCCGGTCAGCCAGTCCCAGACCCATATTCAGCAGATTCCCATTTTAGCAACCTCACAGCAGCTTCAGACCCTGCAGACAGCCGCCCCAAGCCCTCCTCTCCTATCCCCCTCCCAGAATCCAGCCTGCACCAACGGGGACAGCTTTATTCTGGACAATCCGGTGCTCTCTTCCTCCTCTCCGTCGGTCAACTCTCTTCAGCACACAGTGGCGGTGGGGGAGGACAGTGTGGTCTGGGAGCAGACAGGACAAGAGGACGTTCTGTCTGACAGCACTGAGAGACACGTGCAGGAGGCCCTCATGTAAATCAAGGATGGTGCACTCAAAGCTGAAAAATAGTGGCAAATTATGTCATCAGTGACCTAATATACTGTATTGCAACGTTTGAGGTAAATGTAGGAAATATAATATGTACTGTTCACTCATAGTCATCTTTGGTAGCTTTTTAGAATATCTGTATCAGGGAAAGATATGTATGTGTCTATATGTATAAGTTGTTGCCTTTGTACATAAGTCCTGTAAACTTCACTAGCCTTTTATGTGAGTGAGTGTGTGTGTGTGTGTGTGTACTGATGCAGAAATGAATTCTAAAAGATGTTGCAAAGCTATTGCTGTTATGCAATAATATAGCATACCTATGAGTAATAGCCAGCACTTCAGATGCCTTTGTGTGTGGCATTATCAAGGTTCCTACTGGAATAAAGCAACTTTATTTATATTATGAATTCATCACAAAACATACATTAGAAAGCTACAAACCTCCTCAATATGTGTGCGTTGGACACATTCAGTTGAAATGAACTGTCAGCCATTTGTTCATTTACTGCCCAGAGCTACGACAAAACCTTTACTTGGCCAGTTTAACAGAAAAATGTAACAAAACAAGACAGACAGAAAAGTGTTACACCGGGCTGTAAAAAGTCACAAAATATACATATTTAAAAAATGTTGGCAGTGTCATTAGACCAGTTTAAATGACATTTGTGCAGATGTTTGTTAAGCTTGGCTGTTGGCAGACTGAAGGAATAGTAACCCGTATAATTTATTTACTGCTCACAAATGTCCTTAATCATTGCAGGCAGCCAAAAGATGATGTTGGACACTGTTAATCACACATGAATCCAGCAAGCACAGTCACTGAATTAGACTATTAAAACTAATATTCTGTCACTTGAATAATGTTTGAAAAATAAAACCCAATGTGTACACTCACAAGAACTATGTTGAAACCTTGGAACGTGTCAAGACTAAATCTGCAGCCGTCTGATGTGTGACATAGGATGTGTGGTAGAGAGGGCACAACATCTGTTCATTTATATGATGTAAATAAATGTCTTAACATTTAGCCTATTTGTATTCATTAACACTATTTTTACTCATCAACATTTTAAACAGTATGCCTGAGTTATTATTTGTACACTTTTATTATAGACACACACACAGAGGTGTCAACTGCACACTATTGCTTTGTGACAGCACACTGTCATTGCTAATTAAAAAAAAACCCATCAGGACATATTGATCCGCTCTCTGTCCCTCTGCATAGCAAACTGCTTCATAGCCCGTTTAGGAGGAACCAAAGTGTTACTCAGTCCAACCCTCCTCTTCTTCAATTTTTGCCCCTCTGAATCTTCCTCCTCCGTCTCCTGGGAGCCACCTGCACGGGTCACAACCTGAGCTGACGCCAGTGCTTCATCACTCGCAGGTGGAGGACAGTCAGAGGGACTAACTGCGGTTTGAAGATCACTGTCGTGAGCAAACTTGCATTTGATCCCGAACCTGCACCTGCCGTCTTTCCTGTATGACACACACATCCTTTTACCTCCTATCTGTGAGGGTTTGGCCTCCATTGTTAAGGGAACATGTTTCTGCAAGGCGCTGAGCTTCTGGTCTGTCTGAGCCTTGAAAGGGTTGGCAAACACACTGCTGTCAGAGCAGGCGTTTAGAGGAGGAGGGGGCAGTTTTTTAGAGCTGAGGGAGCCCAGGGAGGGTGCAGGCAGGGTGGGCTGGCATACGGCAGATGGGGCTTGTGCTCTATGTGGCGGTAATGGAGAGGGCTCCGGGTCCTCTTCCCCGGTTTCTGACTCACTGGAAGCTGAACCAGACTCCAGCAAAAAGTTGCGGGTCTTTTTGACAGCGGTTGCCTCATTGTCGCCATCCTTTCCAGAACTTGATAATGAAAAATTAACAGAGAGAAAGAGCAAAAAAAAAAGTTGCATGATTGGCTTTATGATAACAACATTACGACACCAATAAGCTAGCATAATTTACATTAATCACTGAAAAAAAAGAAGCAAAACGTATTCATAAAGGGGTTTTATTACCGAGCTACGCCGTGGTTTCCATCTTCTACATCTCCATCGCTGTCAGACTCCGAGGACACTCCGTATCCGACCAGAGAGTTCATGCCGCTAATATCACCTGAAGCTAAGCTAACGTTACTTAGCTCGTTAGCTTGGTCTCAAATGTGAAGCGTGCTAATATTGTCCCTTTAGAGCACGATCACTACAGTGGACTGTTAATCATGTTAAAATAATACGGGGACCAAATCTTCAATCATTCCCATTTCCCTTTTCAATGAAACAACACGGAGGTTTCCACTGACGTTAGCTGCGGTGTTTAGCTGCTGCTGTGTTTACATTGAGAGTGCCTGCAGCGACACCCAGAGGGCAGGCGTGGTACTGCACCCGTAAATCAACCAACCCACAAACCACGGATTCGTGTACTGTATATGACCCCTGTGAGCATCCAAAAGATTATTTTCTTTGTATAATAATGTAATATATAGTTATAAAACGTGTTAATGAATCACCCCATAAGTGAAATAATACTTTAGTAATGCATTGTGGAATGGACCTATGTTAAATACTGTAGAGATTACATTGCAGAATACACCAAATCTGGCTGGAAATATTTTGTAATAAAAAAAATAAATGGAACTTTATAGAACATATTAGTATATACAAGTTTATACATATCATGTTGTATCTATGATTGTGAAAAAAAAAAAAAAAGTTGTGCTGTATATTTTACCATTTTACCATAGAGCTTATTTGTAAATAATATTAGTAATCATATTTCATAACATATTCAATCAAAAATATCTTAAAAAGCACATTCATTTTTTTCACACGTGAAATGTCAGAAAACCATATGTGGCTATGTGGCTTTGTCACATGTACAATGTTTCTTCATGTGGTATTATGTGTGAAACTCATGCTTACACATGTGGTGTCTTACTTGTCTCATGAGAATTATCTAAAAAATAACATGTCTATATATTCGGGATTTTCTATTTTAAAATTGTGTTTTAAATATGTGAAATATGTTTCATATGTGATACAGTCACATGTACCTTGTAAATGTATTGTTATAATTTTTAATATCCAGATTTGGCTTTTACAAAACTGAACCCTGTGATATTGCTTGCCTCTTGTAAGATAGGGAGCGTATAAGAAATAGTTGACATGTTTGTAGCATACTGTAACGTGAAAGTTCATAATACAGAACTTTCTAAAATATGCACCAGTGTCTCTATAAACTTCTCCACTGTGAATAAAAGGCTTATTGAATATTTACTTCATTTATTTAACGCCTTTTCTGTGTGTTTTTCCTCAAATTCTCTTACAGATTAGTCTGCTTATTTCACTCATTTTCTCTGATCTAAACTACAATTATCAGCTTGTGGAATTTGTTAACTATGTAAGATCATAAAGTTATAATTAAATTGTTTAAGATAAGTTTCAGCCTTTCTCTAGGACAGTATTTCAGTATTTCAACTAGTCAAGAACAGGTGTAAATAATAACAGCAGCTGAGTCCTTGTGTTGTGCATGCTGGCTCACTGACAGGACTTACTGGAAGTCTAAATGTAACAAAGCCGTCATTATTGTCATCAATGTCATTAGTAATGCACCTGTGTTTTTCTGCAATGCCAAGTGACAAAGACTGACATAAGACATGATATGATATACATTTTTTATTCCAAATTATAGACCATATTAATACAATTGTTGAAATAAAGCTTGTGTAAACTCATTCTTGTTTGATAAGAATACTTTAAATGCACTATAATATAGTATGATACGATACTGAGAAGGCAAATAGTAGTAAATGTGTCTGTTTTCAATATTAATTCAAAAGGGCTTGTATAGAAATGAAAATAAATGCAATACTGATCAGTAGTGACACAACATCACACATACACTAGAAAGTAATTCAGCAGTGATTGTGAAGGCATACCACAGTACATGTGAAAGCATTATAGTGATTCAGTAATAAATCTGAAGGAATGAGTCATTTTAATGTAGTCATCTCTCAAAAGCTATAAGTAATTAAATGATAATCATGCAGGGATTTAAATAGTCATTATATAGTAATCATCAGTAGGCATGCTGGCCCGGATCTACCAATTTTTTTTCTTTTTTTCCCTTCTTTTTCGCTCTTGATGTTGATAATTATTGTCACTTTCATGCGGAGATATCAATTCTCATGATTGACTGTTTCATTTCTTATTTTGATGGCTCGGCAAGTGATGATTGGTCAGCATGTCACAATGCACTATGGTTAGTTTGTATCATCTGGTGAAAATTGTTCACTGAGCGGAAAATGGACAGTGCCAGCTGTAACCAAAAGACCAGTGGGGAAGCCAAAAGAAATGAAAAAAGGAAGAGAAAGAAGCTGCTGCAATTTTTTTTTTTTTAATGGCCAGGGTGGGTAACGGTGGGTAACGGGTGGACATGATTTGTGCAGCAAGACGGTGTGGGGGTCCATGAGCATCCGTAATTCGCACATAGTAATTAAATAGTGGAAAAAGTAGGTTTTGTTTAGATATTGTATAGTAATGATTAGTAGTGTTTTTTCATGAGGGATTGCAGTGAGACTAATTTTAAAGATGAAAAGAAATTACTTCAAATCACCATTATGTATTCTTACTTTAAATTGCAGTTTGTTAACAATTGTGCAAGTATTTCAGATTATTTAGTTAAGTACTTTAATCCAAATGTACATGAAGAATCCAAAGTTCAGTCCAAAGTTTGATCTACAATAATGCATCATATAAACTGATCATATAAAATGTCAAATTATATAGTATTTTAGTAGCTAAATGTAGCCTTCTTAATTATTTTATATTAGGCTACAGGTAAATTCATGCCTACAGTGTTTTTGCTGTTGAGATTTCTTCCCCCTTAAGGGAGCCACAACAGCACAGCAAACTAAAATAGTCCAAGTAACATCCGTCTTAAATTTAGACCATATTTGTTGTTGTCATTACCAGTAAATCAGATAAGCTCCTCATGAATAAGTTGATGAGCTCCTCCTCTCTCCTCTCTCCTCCTCCCCCTATCCGAGGCTCTCCGCCCCGGCATGTCCCGTTTAAATTCCTCCTGCCTGGCATCAGGTTCCTGGGGGAAAGGGCGGAGAGTTGGCCAGAAAGTCTGTAACATAAGTAACAGTAACAAGACAAGCTCGGACTCACTGGGAAACTGGTTTTACGGAAACCTTATAGAAGGCTGGGTCTAATTAACAAGCCGCTGGCTAAATTTCAACAGAGGGGAGCGGAAGGGCAGGCTGAAGTCAAGCATGAAGGGGGATCCGGTGCTGTCGGGATGAGGCAAGAGCACACGAGTGTATAATAGCGGACTTCCAAGTGCGCATTAAAGTGTCTTCTTCCCAGCATAGACAGCTGAGGGCCAATGGCTGACAGGCGGACCAGAGGTATGACCGGCTCGGACCAGAGCAGGACCACGGCGGCCCGGGCTACTGCTATAGCCGAGCAGCTGCACCATGAGTGCTCCATCTTACTGGAACTTTATGTGAGTGGAAGAGCTGGTTTTTCCAACTGGCTGCAACTTGCCAGAATGAGATGACATTATATGACATTATGATTTCAATGCCTGGGAGAAAGGTGTGTGTGTGTGTGTGTGTGTGTGTGTGTGTGTGTGTGTGTGTGTTTGTGTGTGTGTGTGTGTGTGTGTGTGTGTGTGTGTGTGTGTGTGTGTGTGTGTGTGTGTGTGTGTGAGAGAGAGAGAGAGAGAGAGAGAGAGAGAGAGAGAGAGAGAGAGAGAGAGAGAGAGAGCTGGATAGAGAAATAGGCCAAGGTTAAATGGAAAATTAATAGGTTTTTTCTCTCTCTGTCTGTCTCCATGTGTGTCATGAGTATTCTCTGTGCATGCATGTCTATAACTTTATGTGTGCATGTGACTGTGTGTTTGAAGAGACCATGGGCAAAATGTGTCTGAGAGAGAGAGAGAGAGAGAGAGAGAGAGAGAGAGAGAGAGAGAGAGAGAGAGAGAGAGAGAGAGAGAGAGAGAGAGAGAGAATATGATGAAAAGGATGTGTGCAAACGAGAGATAAGAGGGAGTGTGTGTGTGTGCGTTCGGAGAAAGACTTTACGTGTAGGACAGCAGGTTGTAGGAATGCAGAATGGAGGGTGGGGGGGCAAACTCAGTAGGAATGACAGAGGTGGGCGTTTTTCTGGCACAGGCTCATTGATGCCTGGGCATGAAGCCTTCATCTATTCCACACAAGCCCGCGTCTCTCTCTCTGCCTACAGGTGTGAGAGCTTGCAGTTATTAAAACTTCTTGGTTTCCTGCCAGTTCACTGCCTCATCCTTCCTTTCATGTGTCTCTCTAGCAGCGAAGTAGTGGCCTGGCATATAACTTCATCCACTTCACTCTTAGGATTTTGACCTTTCCTTCCTCTACCCCTCCTGTCTTATTCAATTTTTCTTTTTCCTGACACACATTTTTTTAGTTATCGCTGACTTTATGGGCATTGTTTTTTTTTCTTTTTAAGATATTGCTGTTGCCCTAAAGCTCTGTCGTCAGCTTCATTCCTGTGAACATACCATGCAATAACTAGATATGTTTTAGCCTGTCATAAATTCAGAAATGTATGTAAATTTCTGTCTCCTGTGCTTTGTCTCTTTTACTGGGAGGTATTGTCTCTGAAACAGGATTTAGTTTAGTCTTTGGCTCATAAATCTGTAATAATTTCCATTGCAGATTGAATATATTTCATTTCAATTTTTTTTTCTCCATGCGGGATGTCCTTTGCCGATTAATTGGGTGGTTAAAACAGTCATTTACAACATCCGTTTGATACCCTTTAAATCATTTTCACAGCCTACTGTGTTATCACAATTCTCAATGATCCATGAGAATATTGTTTCTGGCTACACTATCACTTCCCGGGGTATCCATAACCGCTTGAATCACATTTCCTCAGCAGTCTGAACAGTAAACATTCATTTCCCCTCTGACTCTCCATAGACCATCCAGTTCATATTAGGCCACTCTGTCACACTGGTACTAACTTGCAAGCAGGGTTCAACATTAACGCCTTGGTATAATGTCACAAGGTGGCCTCTGGGATTCACAACTCACTCAAGTACCAAAGATGAAGCCAATTACAATCATGCTTGAGAGATGACCTGTCAACACACTGCATTATCAGCCAGATCATAATATTTGTCAAAGCTCTGAAAGTGTTTTCTGTATGCTGTTTAATGAAGTCAGATTTATGTCCAGAAATAACAAAATCCACCTCTGAATTTCACTTAACATATTTTGTT
The DNA here is from genome assembly GCF_963691925.1 of Scomber scombrus. Lineage (NCBI taxonomy): Eukaryota > Metazoa > Chordata > Actinopteri > Scombriformes > Scombridae > Scomber > Scomber scombrus. The sequence goes on from NC_084971.1 coordinate 19,193,312, forward strand.
TGTTTACTCAAACCAAAAACAAGGTTACCAAGAATCTGTTTCCAGTCTCTATGCCAAGCTAAGCTAACTGGCTAGCTTTATATTTAGCATCAATGTATAGACATGAGAGTATAGTTTTTCTCTAATCTAGCAACTAAAAGCAAAAAAGTGTATTTCCTGAAATGTGAAACCATTTCTTTAATGTCTATATGGTGTGTTAATGAGTTTGGGTTTCAGATGTTCACTTTATCAAGAAAGTTGCATCATATTATAGCAGCAATGATTAGTTGATTAATCGACTAGTCGATTGAAAGAAAATTAGTAATCAAATATTCTGATGTTTATGATTAAATGTTCAAGAAATTATTGGTTAAGTGGTTCAGGGTTCTCAAATGTGAGAATTTGCTGCTTTTCTTGGTCTTACATGATAGTAAATTAATATTTTTTGTTTTTCGGATTGTTTATCAGACAAAACTAGACATTTAATGGCGTCACCTTGTGCTCTAGCATATTGTGATTTTTGATTTATAGACCAAACAATCAGTTGAGTCATATATCATCATATCACATCATATAATGTCATACAGTATTGTTCTGTAAAATATTGTTTAATTTTGTTCTGCATGTGAAGCAAACACAAAACATTCCTTCCTTGTTTCTGTCAGGCGTTGGCGTTATTATGTTGGCTCAGTTTAACCTTTTGCTTGTTGACTTAATAAATCCTTACTGGATTTGGGCTGGATACAAATTCCTCCCCATAAGAAGTCCTTTTCCTCTGCTGTCAAATCTATTTTATTGTTAGAAGTCATGTGAATCACTGTGAACAAATTCCTGTCGTGTTAAGAGAAGATCCATCTGGCCTGTAGCCAATGATCTTCAACATGGTGCCAAATTTCTGTCAAAAAGTGCCACCAGTTTGGTTAGTACTTCACAGAAATCACTTTTCAGTCTTCCACTTATTCTACTTCCCAACTCCTCCACTTCTTTGTTTTTCGTCATTGATATCTTCCCAAAATTTTGCCTCTGTTTGTAATTTTGACCCTCATTGTTTTGTGTTCTTCCTCCTCAAGAGAAAGAAGGAGACCTTTTCTCCAGATGTTACAGTGGCTGATGGCCGTCTGGTGTCCGTCCCTCCTCCTTCCTCCCAGCTGGACACAAGGGATAAGCTCTGGCGGCTCCATTCAGCTCTGCTACAGTGCCGCAGCTTGCTGGAGAGAGCAATTGCCAAAGAGGAAGAGGAGCTGGGCGGTCATAAGAAGGGTGAGTATGAGACCCAGAGGAAGATGGTAAAGGAAAGGCTCTCACTTCTTTTATTCAACACTGAAGAACTTCTCAAAGCTGTAGACGGCCAGGCGGTCCTGACACCCAGCTTGGACGGATTGGAGGTAGGCACTGATGTTGGCAGAGGTTTTATGACGATGAAATTGAAGCAGAGTTTGGTGATCTCTTCCGTTCTCTTTGGCAGATAGACACTTCGACCGTGTTTGAGCTGAAGCTTTGGGTATACCGGATCTTCACAGAGGTGGACTACTGGACCAAGATGACCATCACCACATTGCAAGCCCTACCATCAGTGATAGCCAAGGACCGAGCAAGGACCACACGAGTCAGGAGCACAAGAAGTGCCCGGAGATGATCTGGCAACGTGAAACTTATGTGTAGGTGAAGAGGAATAATGAGAGAAAAGAGGTTAGGGGGAGAAAGTGATGGGAGTAAAGAAAAACCATGAGAAGACAAGAGTGGGTTGAGAAATTGACTGATATGGAAAGAAAAAGAAAGAGATGAGTGATAAAAGCCAACCGAGAGATACACAGATCCGTACTGACAAAGGGAGATGAGTGGGTTCGGCTACTTTAAGGGGTTGAAGCCCCCTCTGCATGAACGGAGGCCTCAGATAGAGAGGGATGGGGGTCAATAACATAACCAATATAGCTAATAACAACATTTGTTGGAGCTAGTTAATTTTATGGCAGACTCTAATACAACTTATTATTAACATTGTAACATGAAATCTCACAATGCGTTTAGATTCAGAGGTGAGAGATTTTCTTTCTTTTTTTTCTTTCTTTCACATTTTTTATATCAAGGCAACAAATTGACACCTGATTGACACCAACTCAAAAAAGAAAATGAATATGTACTTTTTCACCTGAAAGCATCTAACTCAGTCATGGTTTTCCTCATGCACTCTTCACTCCTTGGATACAGCTGAAGTTATTATTTTAGATATACTGCCAAGATTTACTGCAGCTGACGAAGGAAGTAGTCAGCAAGGGGCACATTCAGAGGAAAATGAGACCATTTGAATTCATACCATCAGCTAACTGTAGCTCTGATATGTGTGGTTTTAAACACTGTGGCTATAAATAATACCATAGGGATTATTATCTGTAGGAGGTTCAGTGTATGAAGGGGGAAAAAAAGTTATATCACCCTCTAGTGTTTATATGGTGTTATTACATAGATTTATTCCTTCTTACCTTCTTTATTGATTTTCCTCTTTAATGGTAACTATGTCACATTTTACTGTTTTCCAATCATTTAGTTTTATTTTGGGGCACTTTATTTGCAATGAAATAATGTGCAACCATTACACAGGACTTCAGTGTGTTCAAGTGTTTTCAAACCACAACATCAGTAGTCCAAACTCATGGGTATATGGATGAGCACCTATGACAGCCTGATTTAATTTTATTTCAAATTCTGATTTTGGTTATTGTTTGAAATAGATAAACAGTTTTAAAGACTGTTATATTTTTTAACAACAGGTCATGATTCAAAGACCAAAAAGCGAGGCCCCAAAATTAAGTTCATTATCACAATGGTCAATGTGTTCAAAAGTATCAAGGCACATGCCTGATCCCATTTTGACTGGAAAAGCAAGGATCAATAATCGATAGCTAAGCTAAAACAGGCTAAAAGAGAAACTGATCAATGAAATGACCCTCAACATGCTCAACTCTTATCAGTCCATCCTGGTCTGCGTTATGAATTAAATCAGCATCAGCTGTAGACTTGGATTGTCTTAAATGATGCATGACGCTTCAGGCAAGAAAAACAGAAGATACTGTAAATGAGATTAGATCGTATGTGGAGAGGTCTTGTATAGATTACCAATAAGATCCATGATAATGTGGAGCACACAGAAGACATGGGAGTGTTTGAAGTTAATACAAAGTATATTGAGAAGCCTTTGCATTAAAAGAAAGCAAACCCTTTGCAGTGTTTTAGGTTTCTGGGACCATTTGATCATTTTACAGTTTAAATTTTGTTTATTTCCAGGGTTACTGATTGTATGAAGTTAATGTTTGCCTTGTCATCTGCTGTATTTAGTATTTGTAGGCTGTTAAACCATTCGTAGGTGCACTGGGAGCGTAATCACACCTCTGGGATGTGTGAGTGATACAGGGTACTCCAAAAATGTTTTCAGACCTCTGAAAACTGAATGTCACTGAAAGGAAGCATAGATGCATTTTGTCATTTGATCTAAGTCAATATGATCCATTTGAAAAATGAAATGTGAACCCTAAGAATATAAGAGCTACTGTACATGGGAAAAGTTATGCCATCTGTCTGGAGAATGAAAATACTAATGCAGCACAATGCATCCTAAATATCTAATAATACTTTGAAATGTAGTACTTTTTTAATGCAATGCACTATAAATGCAATATTACACATATTGCATTTGCAGCTTTTTATGGATTTTGGATGTATAATCTTTCCTCTTGCTCTACTCTGATGATAAACTGTCTGCTGCATTACACAGGACATAAATCTTCTTTGGATTTTCTGGCTCAGTTCTATTTGATCTGTTGGTCTGGTTGGTCTCAGATCAGGAATGAGCAAAGACTAAAGAAATAACACTTTCTTAAAACACAGGTTTTTAAAAATTCAAGTATGTTGCAACAGGTGCTATAGCAGAATATTAAATATGAACTGAGATGCTCAGCCTGAATAACACATCCATGAGTTTAAAGGCAACTGGGTAGCTACAATTTCAACCCATCCTCACAAGAAAAATTACACTGTAGGTCTTATATTTAGGCCAGCAAAAATGACGCCATCTAGTGGCTGCAGTAATTATGACCCGGGGAATTGCATCAATATAAGGTACTATGGGTCATTCTGGAGTACATTACTACATCCAGTAGATGGCATAAATGTTACTTTTTTTTACCAGCTGAATTTTAAGACCTATACTGTTGTTAATTATGAGAATGGCTTTATATTGTAACCCTCAATTCTTCTGTTTTTGCCACATTATCATCTTACTGTCACTGTCCGATTTATACTCATACAGCCATTTTTAGTCTGTCCCGGCTCTTCCTGCAGACCACATGAAGCAAAGCACGATGATTACATTCCTGGCAAACAAAACTTTTTGTTTGTTTGTGTTTGATTAATTAATTGTCTCTATTTCTTGTAACACCATTATTGTGTTTGTTTTTTCTCATTTTTATGAAGGTGATATCACCGGGTGCCCTCCCTTTTGACCGCTGGTGTAGCGAGAGCTAGCTGTAGACAAATGGCTCAAAGCACAAAGAGAGGATTAGATTACCATCGCATCTGTCTATAAGCAGAAATCATAGGAAACTGGCACACTCATTAGAGTTGTGGGATTTTCACATGATAAAGACTGTGTGATAAACAGCCTTATCATTAATAATGAATAATGTTTGATTAACTTCTTTTATCCCCAATGGTCGTTGGAGTGTATACATTTATTTATGAATGTGTCAGTGTTGTTGCCGTTTATTTTTTAAGTTTAGGTCAAGCAGCAGTAATCCCTGTCCTGCAAATGTGGTTTTATCTGTGCAATGACTGTCTTGCTAGATGCACTTTTGGCCTTGATAAAATGTTAACACAAGAGAGATTAGACACCAAAGCTTGATTCAATCTTTGGGCCGACAAATTTGTTTTGTATTCCCCTATGTATTCCATAGTCCAAAAGTCTCCTTGGTGTCTAAAATTAAATTTATATTTTAAATGAACACAGTTTCTTCTGAATTGTTCATGTGAAGCCCCTTTAAAATCTGTAACATTGCTGGGTTCAAGTGTCCATTAAAGTGGGGGGTTTTTGCTTTTAAACATACCGTTGTTTCAGGTTGAGTCTGTTCACACATAAGAGGATGGTTATGGACAGAGAAATCTTGGATTCATATTTGGCTTCTAGGATGCAATACTAGTCAATA
>NC_084971.1:19203485-19210985 GCF_963691925.1 Scomber scombrus
TTGACCTCACCATAAGGAAGAGTAAATCACTGTCCTTTTCTATTTTTTATATAAATATAGAAAAGGACGTACACCATCAGGACTTTTTGATTCAACGTTTATGCAGTAATTTACAAATTAACTAAAGTAATTCAAAAATGATTTATAGCAACTACAGAAAACACACTCACAAACAAACATAGACACTCAAAGAGAGACTTTCGGGGCATATGCTTGAATAATCAAAAACGTCCTTAATTGTGCAAGTGGGGCAGCACTCTACCCCCACCCCACACCTGATCTCGTTTTCCACAAAATTTTAAACTAAATGAAATAGTTTCTTGCATGAAATGACTGCTCTCTCGCAGGAAAATCAGGGGTGAGGTCATGATATTATAAGGTAACTCCTTGTTCTAGACATGCATCTGCAGTCCAGTGCCCAATGGGTCCTTGTCCAGATTTCTACAGATGAGGACCATCAGGAGAGACATTTTTGTCTGCAGATAACAAGCTAATATGGTACTTATCACTGAACAGCTATCAGAGCAGGATGGCAGCACACAATGTGATAAGGACGACTCCAGGGCCTACTAGTTTAGCAAGCTGCAATGACCAGCATATTGCTTCAATCTTCCAGCTCTTCATTATGTCAGCCATTGAAAAACATTGACATGATGACCATGGAGAAGACTGTAGAGGATGGATTACATTGACCTACATGTCTACATGGGACTGGCTGGTGTGTATTTTTCTGGAGACGAGGCTACATCTAGTCTTTAAGACTTTGCTGAAGGTGGAAGGGCGACTTTTACACACCACAACGCCTCTGTAGGCGATTCAAAGTTTCTGAAGAATGATCAGATTTGACAAGAGACCTGCATGATATCCCACAGAAGTTGGAATAAGTGGGTTGAGCATCTGCCTTACCTTGTAATAAAGTGGAGCAGCAACTGGATCCATTCAGAATAAATACTGTCCATGCACTTCATTGATCATTTTATTATTTGGTACTGTACTATAATATCAATTCATGAGATAATTTTCTGTAACTGATAATAAAAAAAATCTGTTTTTATTTTTGTCTGGTAGAAGGGAGTTGTCCTTTCTGGCATTATTTGCCTAGCATATTGGCAAAGTATGGAATCAATATCTTGGTGTTATGTGATCAGCTTTGCTTGGGACATGCAAGAGCAAGAGCTCCAGGGAAGAATCTAAGGATACGTGTTGTGTTTGACATAACTGAAGGTCTGAAGGGGCACAATGATATGTGGGACAATTTTTATCCTCATACGAACTCAGCCAGCAGCTCCTAAAGAAGAGGATAGTCATGGTCAGCACAGCAGTGAAGAATTATCATGAGTGCCACACTTCACTCCACACAACAAACGGAGGATAGGTCTTCTAATGAGAGTTTCCATTGTTGTCTCTGCCCAAAAGAAGAACAAGGATGTGGTCCTTATGATCACATTGCTCAAGGATGCTGAGATGAGTGATTGTGAGCACAGAAAGCCAGCCATCATCAAACTACAACCCAAAAAGAGGAGGAGTGGACTATCTTAAAGATGACTTGAACATGCAGCTGTAAGAGGGTGACATCATCAATGAGAATGAGATCAACTCTACCTGGATGCCGAATAAGCAGAACAGAAGGGGGATGTTTCTGGATCAGGATTAGTTATAACAACACCAATATTGCAACTGCTACTACCACCACTAATATTAATAATAATAATAATAATAATAATAATAATAATAATAATAATAATAATAATAATAATAATAATAATAATAATAATAATAGTTGGATAATGGATACTGGAACTCAATGTGTTATGAGCCTTTGACGTTTTTGAAAAACTATTATGTATCAAAACTTGGTACTGGTAAGATTCTCAATCTTTTTGCCTTATTCAATGATCAGATACAATTAGGTCCATAAATATTTGGACACTGACACAAGTTTTGTTATTTTACCTGTTTACCAAAACATATTCAACTTACAGCTATATAATGAATATGAGTTTAAAGTGCAGACTTTCAGCTTTAATTTGAGGGTTTAGAAATTACAGCTCTTTAATATGTACCACCCTCTTTTTGAGGGGACCATAAATAATTTGATAATTGATTTAAAAGCTGTTTCATGGACAGGTGTGGGCAATTCCTTTGTTATTTCATCATTAATTAAACAGTCAAAATGTCTGGAGTTTATTACAGGTGAGGTCTTCGCATTTGGAAGCTGTTCCTGTGAACCTACAACATGCAATCAAAAGAACTCTCAATACAGGTGAAACAGGCCATCCTTAGGCTGCGAAAACAACAAAAATTCCACCAAAGAGCTATCAAGAACACTAAGACTGTTGTTAAATCAACTTTCTGGTACATTCTGAGGGAAAAAATGTACTGTTGAAAAACTCCTTTTCAGCATCCAGCCAAGTGAAAAACACTCTCCAGGAGGTAGGCATATCATTATCCAAGTCTACCATAAAGACAAGACCTCACGAGAGCAAATACAGAAGATTCACCTCAAGGTAAAAACCATTCATAAACCTCAAGAATAGAAAGCCTAGATTAGACTTTGCCAAAAAAACATCTAAAAAGCCAGTGCGGTTCGAGAACAGCTTTCTTTGGACAGATCTAACTCTGATCAACCATCACCAGAATGATGGGAAGAAAAAAGTGTGGACAATTCTTGGAACATCTCATGATCCAAAACATACCACATCATCTGTAAAACAAGGTGAAGGCAGTGTGATGGTTGGGCATGCATGGCTTTTAATGGCAATAGGTCAGTAGTGTTTATTGATGATGTGACAGAGGACGGGAGCAGCCGGATGAATTCCGAGGTGTCTAGGGATATACTGTCTGCTCAGATTCACCCAAATTCAGCAAAGGTCATTGGACCATGCTTCACAGTACAGATAGACAATAACCCAAAACATACTGTGAAGGCAACCCAGAAGTTTCTTAAAGCAAAGAAGTGGAATATTCTGCAATGGACGAGTCAATCACCTGATCTTAACTCTGCATTAAGATGCATTTCACTTGCTGAAGACAAAAATTAAGGCAGATAGACCCATAAACAAACAACAACTGAAGAAAGCTGCAGTAAAGGCCTGGTAAAGCATAACAAAGTAGGAAACCCAGCATTTGGTGATGTTCATGGCTTCCTGACCTCAGGCAGTCATTGCCGGCAAAGGATTCCCAACAAGGTTTTAAAAATGATCATTTTATTTTTACTATTTAGATTGTCCAATTACTTTTGAGCCCCTGAAATAAGTGGACTGTATATAAAAATGCTTGCAATTCCTTACATTTTTAAACTATATTTGTGGTTCAACCCCTTGAATTAAAGCTGAAAGTCTCCACTTCAATCACATCTTGATTGTTTTATTTCAAATCCATTGTGGTGGTGTACAGAGCCAAAATTACGAAAACTGTGTCTGTGTCCAAATATTTATGGACCTAACTGTATTTTCTGATTTAAATCACAACTTTGCCCCTCTCTGTATTTAAACAGTTTTTCTACAGCTGCTCATCAAAGATGAGCATTCAACACTGATGCTTTGAGAAGTTTGAGATATTTTGTTAAAAGCAAAAATGGTATTTACACAAATGTATATTCCTCAAACTAAGGAACTGAAAATGTAGTAACTTACTGCGGCTATTTCAGTGCTGATTATAGATGGGTATATTTTTACAGTGGGGCAGAAGGATAGTTTCACTCTGTCTGACACTTTGGTCCAAGTGGAATGGCCAGATTGCATTAAAATTTTGTTTGAATATTTAAGGTGATCATGATTTTTATTGACCCTGAAACCTTTGCCTAGAGCCACTGTGAGGTAAATATTTTGACTAATACATTAATGAATCTCTCAAAATGAATGGTTAAATTTCTTGATTTCTATCTTTGTGGGTGTTTGTGTCAGTGACTTACCCAGCAGCTAACTTAGATAAATCACTCTAAATGAGCCAAATGTAGTAACTCTCGTGCTGGCTGCTTATTAATGAAAAAAGTTACTGTGTAATGTGGATTTCCCAAAAATGCCATATTTCTATTTACTGAAAACAAGTACAAGTGGTAATGAAATAACCAACAAAAAATAGCACACATGGTATGCAAGAGAAAGAAGGAAATGCTCAAATATCTATAGAATATCAAAATACAGAATAACAAATGTTAGACTATCAGTAAATAGCTACTGTAAAGAAAATAACAGGTACATGAAATAAATGATTTAGATTAACTAAATATGGGTCTCACTCTCACTTTCAAATTGCCAGGTTCACATGTTACATCCAAACTCCAATTGACATCAGACTAAAAATGTAACCTGAGAGATGTCTGCTGCTCATGTGATCTGACCTGTTGCCAGAACAAAGAGGAGGTTTTAAAACTTAAGACGAGACAAAACATGATTTATAGAATTGATCTCAATATGTAAAATCCTTATATGTTGTCTGTCTTCTTCTTCCCAGTTTATTTCCACATACATTATTAATGGACCTTTCAGAACATTAATTGAAAAATGAATGAATAGATGAATTAATTAATTAATAAACATTTTATTGATCCCTACAAGGTAAATTCACTTGTTAGAGCAGCTCAAAATTACAAGAAAAAGTAAGATAAATAAGATAATAAGATAAAAGATTATTAAAAACTAAGTATATGCATACACTATACACACCTGTCACATATGACCTGCAGTGGTAATAATCACACAGTGTGTAGCACTGTACTGACATTTTGCATTGGAAATTGGATAATAGCACAAAAGAGAAAAAAACACAACTAATTATACAAGGTTAAAACAAAGATAAATATGATGATAATTATAATTATACATGTATAAGATACTGTGTATATATATTGCGAGTGATACATTGTGCTAAGTAGCAGTGATGTTATAAGTAGTGGGTGATGGTGAGAGAGACCGCTCAACAGTCTGACTGCCGTTTGTAAAAAGGACCTGTAGTAGTGCTCCGTCTTACACTGTGGGTGTAGCAGTCTGTTGCTGAAGGAGCTGCTTAAAGACTCTGCAGTCTCATGCAGGGGACGAGAGGTGTCCAAGATTTACGACAGCTTGGCTAACATCCTCCTCTCACTCACTATGGAATCTAGAGGACAGTCCAGGACAGAGCTTGACATCTTATTCAGAAGAGTTTGACCAGCGTACAGTGACACTCGTATCTGGCTGCCACTTAGAAATATGAAAGGTTATTCTCTCTACATTGTGGCTCTGCCAAAATGTAAGTACTTACCATTGTGCTATTTGGACTTCATATTTAACATCATCATTTTCTATTTTCTGAAGCAGTTTTTAAATAAAAAATAATAGATTTGAGTCATCAAGAAGCAGACATTCAGACATTGTAACTGATCATTTTTTACCATTTGATTTTACATTTGTATGACAGAATGTGTGCACATGTTGCTGTGTGAATTGAGAAGTGAGAAAGGGGCTGTGAACTACACATCGTAGACTCTCAAATTTCCATAAAATTCAATGAAATTAAAAATACTTAATAACACAGTAAAACAATATTCATAGTTTCATGAATGAATTAAGTTTTTTTGTCAGAAGAATATATTATGACAATCAAGAAAATATAAAATAAATTTGATCTCCCTCTTACAAAGATATCAATCACAAAATTGACTTGCAGTATTATCTGACAGAATTGCCTTCACTATCTATATTGGCAGTGTATTGCAACACTGTCCCATTGTGTAATACCCTCTGATTTTCATCCATACAACTTAAGTCCAGAAACCAAGGTCTTGCAACATAAAATGTGTGTATATTAGAGGCAACGGAAGTGGCTAATCAGTGTTACTGTGGTCTGCCTTCCCTGGTGATTAGAATTTCATTAGCAAGCCCTTGGAGTGGGGTATGTGTCAGTGTATGTGTCTATCCAGCAAAAACCTAATTTTTAAAAAATCCAATCAATGTTACGTATTTTATTCATTAAGCTGCAACCTCATGAAGATATACATTTGATTTATTATTATTAGTTAAAAAAGTGTTTTATGTCAATGAAATCTGAGTTTTCTTACCATTTCTATACATTTCTATAAATTATCAATAAATGCTAATGTGAAAAATAATATAATTTGATTTTTTTGCATGTTGATGGATGCAATTGTCATAAACAATTGCATCCATCAAAACAATTTTTTTTTTCATTGGCCTATCTTATGTGCTCATCTTTGCCTTGACCTTGACCTGGCATACACGTCTATTCTTGTCTGGGACTGCCTGAACAACCCTTTCCATGACCAAGGAGTTGTGAGGTAGTCTTTTCCCAAAGTCCACTGTCAGCTACTTAGTCTTTCTGACATTCATGAGTAGGTTGTTCTCCTGGCACCAAAGGGTCAGGTTCTCTTCTTCCTTCAGGTAGGCCTTTTTGCTCTTATCAGTGATCAGGCCCACCATATGTGAATCGTCAGCAAACTTGATGATGATGTTGGAATTGAAAGTGGTTACACAGGAGTGTGTACAGGGGGTGTAGCAGGGGGCTCAAAACACAGCCCTTGGGTGCTCCAGTATCAAGGATGAAGGTAGAAGAGGTGTGTCCACCTACCCTCACCACCTGGGGTCTTCCTGTCAAGAAGTCAAGGATCCACATGCACAGTGAGGTGTTTAATTGCGGCTCTTTGAGCTTTGTAACAAGCCTAGGATCTGTGATTTCTGTGAACAGGAATGTCACACAACTCCCTGTCTTGTCAGGGTGAGATAGGATGGTGTGAAGGATGTGTGCTATGGCGTCTTCTGCTGATCGGCTGGGATGGTGGGCAAACTGTAGTGGGTCCAGTGTGCTGGGTAGTGAGGAGCAGATGTAATCCTTGACCAGCTGTTTGAAGCACTTTATTACAACAGAGATGAATGCCACTGGGCAGTAGTCATTCAGGCAGGCTGGTCTTGTTTTCTGTGGCACAGGAGTGATGGTGGACTACTTGAAGCATGTGGGTATGACAGACTGCATGGATGTTATTTCTAAACGCAGATAGGGATTCTGCTCTCAAACTGTTTTTGAATGGCATGTAGCAGTGATCCAGAGTGTGTCTTCTCCTTGTGGAGCAGTCAGTATGTTGGTGGAAGTCAGGCATAACTTTCTTAAGGTTAGCCTGATTGAAGTCTCCCCTACAATGAGAGCAGCATCAGGATTACCGATCTGTGAGCAGTCTTTGCAAAGATCCGACAGGCTGCCTCTGTATTCTCCTGTGGTGGGATGTAGACCATTGTGATGATGTCCAATGTAAATTTCCTTTGTAGTCAGTGCGGTCTACATTTAATTGACAATAACTCCCTCCGTCTGGAGGAGAGTTTACAAAGTGGCAAATTGACCATTTCCCCCTCGTGATGAGTGAGTCGTCATATGTTATTGTTATCAAATATTGTTCATTATTATTTAGGGTAATACTATTGTGACCTATTTCAGGTCATATTGATCACATTATTGATTCGGGCAAAAATGTAATTTGAATGCATCCTAATGTTACGTAGGAGATATGTACAT
>NC_084971.1:20720985-20803485 GCF_963691925.1 Scomber scombrus
ATTATTCACCAAGGACTAAGGCTGAACTCAATCATTTGTCACCTTGAAATGCTAAACAGTGAGGTAAACACAAAGCCGGGATGTGCTCTAGTAGGCATCATCACCGAGATTACAGTACATTATTGGCTTAGAGGCAAGCAACTATAATTACAATGCAAAATGACAGTTACATTTCATCTACCATGGGTGTGAAAGAGGCTCACAGATTGAATGGAGATACATCCTCCAAGGGCAGAGCAAAGGTATTATTGCACAGTTTATTCAAATGAGTCACAATCATCATTAACAGCACCAACCTGAGATTTTCCTTCACCTTCTGTGTCCCACCTATATCACAGAGCGAGTCGGATCATTTCATTGTATCTTTTGAATAGATTATGCTTTAATTCCGGACTTTTTTGTATTCAGGCATATAAAGAGGATACCTAGGTTGGCTATAATTTACATATAAAGCATTTATTTTCTTCTGAAAATATGATATGAAATCAAATTACTGTGAAACTTAAATAAATTCAACCACATACTGTATGAAGCAGCACCCAGACCTTTTCAGAGTGAGTCCCTTGCTGTGCTGTTAACAAATAGGTTTTACATCTACTGGAATCAACTTAATATTACACTAGAAGCACAAGCCAAAACACGTGTACTCATTAATATAACTGAAGCAATCTGTATATTCTCAACATTTGCTCCGGCTTGCTGTGTCAACATGTCGATTGGCACCCGTATATATAGTTAGTTGTGATCAGGTGACTGGATAGAGCAGGGTAATTGAGCAGTGTCAATTAGGGGCTCAGGGACTGCCTTGAAGATTGAAGAAACAGTCTAAAATTGCCTCTCCCTGTTCCCTGTGTGAATATCAGTGTTAAATGGTAAAAAGAGAAGCTCCAGATAGGCACTGTGAGAACGACACTTTCAGTTTAACTGAGCTCCATTTGAATGCCTGTAAAATATCCACCAGTACCTGACAAATGCCTCTTTCACTTCATTGAACTGCACTTCAGGAGAAGCGGTTCCACCTTAAATACATGAATTACCCTCAGGACAGTTGAGCATACTTGGTAAATACACTTTTTTTTTTTTTTTGCAGCATGCATTTAAATTTTCCCTGAATAGTGGGATGCAGTCTCACATTACATCCCGCCTGCTGCCATCAAAATCAAAACCACAACATGTAAAAAGTGTGCGACGGGTCAAAGGGAATATTTTACGTGAGTGAAATAGTCGCTTGTGAATGCTGCTGCTGGTAGCTGACAGGACTGTTTCCACAATTTCATCTAAAATATTGTAAAATATTGTGTGGGAGTCCATACAGATGACGTATGTTACATTACAGTTGAGTAAGAAGGGGGGATGGTCATATGCTATAGAGATGTTTAATAATGACAACACAAGAGTATAAGAAAATGTGTCAGTACAAAGTAAGATGCAAGACCTGTCTGAATAACCATGCATTTGACATTTTAACAAAACAGTATAGTGCACTTTTCATTTAAATTCTCACATAGCAGTGTACCAGATAATACAATCACTGGCAGATATTTTATCTCTTAGACTGATAAAACACGAGTTACTGATAACACCAGGACTTGTGGTCACCAGGCTTCCCTTTGTGGCTGAAAATCACTGGCAGGAGGAAGTTTTTCTGTGAGGTGAGAAAAAAGCACTGCATGTATGCTTTGTAACAATCACAACATCTAACCTATGCATCTGAAGTGAAAAGTGACTTTACCAAAACCCTAAAATATTATTGCCACAAACAAAAAAGAGAAAAATGCTTTGAAAAGTGACACTAGCTGCCTGATGTCTTTATAAGTGAGTCACATGTCTGTGCACTCTCCCTGCTTTAACTGAAAAAGAGCACTAGTGCTGAATGGCAAAGACCACAAGGTATTTAACAACCTTAGACAGTAAACAGATTCAGTCAAACAAGCAAGACTGTCAAAAGGGCATTGTAGATATACTTGATGAGAAAGAATTATATCAGGCAATATATGGTTATTAAATTAAAACATGTATATATCAATATCTGCCTCAAAAAATATCAGTTGATCAGGCTTGTATAAAACACTATGTTTCTCCCCCACAATGAAATTAGGCCACTATGATTCAGTCGTCATGTCTGTTTGTTCATGGCTCATTATGCATGATTACTGCTGATTTTCACAAAACCAGGGGGAATAGCACACCTCTTTAATACAGTGCGACATTTACAAAATGAAACTAGGGAGACCTGTACAGTTTCTTTGTTCATGAGTCCTGAACACTTACTGAGACACTACTGATCAGATAAAATGGTGCATACCAGCCAACTGCAACATTTAAAATGATTGTTCACAGGGCTTTCCACAAGGAAGCCAGTCAGGGGGGAAAAAGTAGGCAGATCGGGTGGCAAGACCCCCACAGAACAATTTTGGCCGTAAAAACCCCCATTTATTGGCCTCTGGCTCATTCTAATGCTACTATTCCATCATATACACTGATTTTACTTATTGTATATTTTCACGAGTTTGCCTATCTGCATGTAAATGTGTAGTTGGTTTTAATTCTAATTATTTATAGGCCTAATTTGATGTCTTAGAGATGGATCTGCTTTAAAAAATAAAAAAAAGTAAAAGTAAATAAAGATAATTAATTAATGTGTTCATTCATTAAACCTATACATGTCTGTTTGGCATGTATGGATAGTGCAACACATTCGGTGGACTTTTTAATACAGTTGTTGAGTCACAGCCACGTATTTTCTGGTGTATTCTGGATTAGCCCATTTAATGAGGATTTGTGCAATAAATGCAATTCTTAATGTGTTTGCCCTTAATAATTTTGCTAATACTTGTCAAAAACTGAAGACGACTCTCCACTTTCTACTCAACAGGACCTCTCAGCTGCTGAGATAGAGCATAGAGCATGTGGGGCCAGGACTGATTCAGACAGATAGGCACGTTTCTCTATCATCATACACGCATTGTTTTGAAACAGAGGCTAGTGGTCTTTTATGTACATGCATAGCAAATAACAACTTGTTAATTAAAAATATAATAATTTAATCAAAAATGAATATAATAAAGTAGGCGGCTGGACTTACATGAGTAGTCAGCTGTCTGGCGCTTATGGAAAGCGCTGAGTACACTGACAGCACAACTCAAAAGTGTCATATTTATTGCTGATTGGCCACTATAGCTATCATTTATGTTTGATGCTATGTTCACTGTTGCCTTGTGGATTCCTGGAAGCAGTTGATTGAACACACCTTCAAATATCATTGAGACTGTATTTTGCTGCTTAAAGACATTCATTACTTTAAATGTATGTTTGAGGCGATGGTTCGTTAATTAACCATTTTCTCTCTTCCCACTGCCATCTTTTGTTCTTATACTTTACACACACCCTGTACTAAGTACATATGACCTCAGTGTAAAATCATTTGCAAAACCTCCAGCTCTTTATTGACTGACTGATTTTATTTTTCAGTTATTTTTCATATTATTTATAATTTGAATCAAAAGAACATAAGATAAAATAGTTCTAGAAAAAAAAAATCTGTTATCCTCATAGCAACATTGATTTTCTGCTCCTAAAACAGAATACAAAGCTTGTTTTGTGCCTATGATTTGACATGACTGTGCACAAAAATGAATAAAATGCAGCAGGGTAAATGATAGTGTTAGGCACACTTGACTGTCTTTATATCAGGAGAAAGGAGGAGTAAATTATTCCCTCAGAAGCTGAGTATGCCATAACAGAGCGAAGAGGAGAAAGTTAATTGGCTGTCTCCTGGCCAACTGGGATCTCAATTCACTTTAACATGCAAAAGAACCACTAATTATAGGACACAATGCACTGCTATCTCCTGGCTCACTGCATACTTTGCAGGTCAGACAATCAGATGCTCCCTGTAAAATCAAAGCAAAACACAACATGGAGTAGAGACTGTAATTATCCTTCACTCTCCAATGACATGAAGGCCTGAATTTGAAAAGATGATGCTCGATACCTTAAAACATAATGATAGCAACCCTATCTCCTAAAAAATACTTTCTTTTTCAACTTATTTGCATTAGCCAAGTTTTTAGGGAACATAATGCCACCAGGATGACATTTTCTATTGTGTTAGCAGCATGGCTCAGAAGACAGAAATGCCGGTCTGTTGGTCAGACAGACCACCATTATTAATCTGACTGAAAACGACTGAGTACATAACCATGAAAATGTAATGCAACATTCATGGTCCCAAGAGGATGAGGCCTATTGACTTTAATGATCCCCTGACTTTTCCCACTAGTGCCTACATGAGGTTGGCATTTGTTGTTTATGGTGAAATATCTCAACTACCATTAAATGAATTGGCATTAAATTTGTTGAAGACATTAATTACCCTAAGAATGATGTGTAATAAGGTTGGTAATGATCTGACATTTCACTTTGCTCCACTATCAGCTATTTGTTCTCTCAATACTAATTTAGCATACTATCTTTTAACATAAAGTACACCCTTACTGATATAACATGACAAGGAAATACTTGTATTTAGACACAAACTGCTCACACTGCCTGGAAAACGATGCGGTTCTTTTGTAATTTATGGACAACTACACATGCATTGAATCATAGGCTGCATTCAGACTACAGGCAAATCTGATTCAAATCTGATTCCTTCTCAAATCCGATTTTTAGGAATGACTGTCCACACTGTTTTTAGCAAGTGTCCAAATCGGATTTGGTTCTGTTCAGACTGGGCCACATTAATGACCAATCTGACAGGTTGCTGTGGCGTCATCTAGCGTGTATTGTGTGATGTCATATAATTGCGATAGCGACAGCAACAACAAACTCTCGAGCTTCGCTTAAACGGAGCCATCTCCCCAAAGATTAAGAATTTGGTTTCGTCTTCTGTCCAAGGACTGATGTTTTTGACGTCCTCTATTGCCTCTATTGATATCAGCTAGCAACAACAACTCGAATAAGCGCAGGTCTGGTGTCGCATAGAGTGACGTAGCGTAGAGACGTAGAGAGATGTCACGGATAGTCAAATCCGATTTTAGTGTTTGGAGCTGTTCAGACTCAGACATATCTGTCCACATGCGATTTGAAACTACCTCCCAGAGGTGGTTTCGATCTGGTTTGCAAAAATCGGATTTCATGTGATTTATGACTGTTCAGACTTCATAAGAGCCATCTGGTTCCAATCTAGATTGGCTAAAAATCGGATTTTGGCTTGCAGTGTGAACGCAGCCTTAGTTTGAATCTTATTTTAGGTTTTTGTATTCGTGCACAAATATTAGTGATGGGCAATCCGGCTCTTTTCAAAGATTCGGCTCTTTTGGCTCGGCTCCCTTAGAAGAGCCAGCTCTTACGGCTCCCAAACGGCTCTTCATTTAGTATCCCTCTGAGCGTTCTATTTTAGCCTGATTTAGCAATTATGTATGGTTTGTGTATTGGTAAGCAAGTTTTCATTCAGTGTTTTCATAAAAGTCTTATTTGTATGCATTTTTGTAATTACAAAAAAAATACAGTTACTTTTGTTTAACATTTGAATCAAACTTTTAAACACCTGAAAAACCTTGAACTGAACACAGAACAACTGAACACATCGACATGCTTGCACTCAAATCCTCCTCTGTCTCTGTCTCGGCTGTGTGTATCTGGCCTGTACCACTACACTCACTGTCTTTGGAGCGTCTGCCCTCCTTCCTTCTTTACATAATGGTATATGGCAGGCCCCTGCCTGCATGGATTCTCAGCCAAACGGACTGCCGAGCAGGAGGCTGAAGATTCGGCTCTCTCCGACGGGCATCGGCTCTTAGAGCCGGCTCGTTCGCGAACGACACATCACTAACAAATATACTTGTCAGGAATATATGAACAAAGGTTAATTGCACTTTTCTGTTACGTATTCATACCAAAGTTATTGGGACTGTTGAGACTGTTTATGCAATCATATTCAAATCATAGTTTTGGAGTAAAGTGTGACTGTGAAAACTGAGACTCCACAAGTGAACAGAGGAGAAATATTAAGACTGTGGGCCCTCTTGAAAGTTTGAATGTTTACATTTGAATGTTGAAAAAAACAAAACAAAACAAAAACAGCCAAGGTCAGAAAGGGCTCAGGATGTTTTGTTTACAATACCTGTTTCTGGAATAAATTTAGTATTTATGAAACAGTACGCACCAAAGTTAAGAGGTGTCCTGGCACAGCTAACCCTGCTGCAATACGGACAGAGAGAAATAGTCTTTCCAATGTTACAGCTGGTTGCATAATGCCATATTATTAAAGGGCCATTACACTAGAATACTTGGAATTACTGTACTTGAATAGTGTATACCACCGCCACTTATATACAACCACATATACTGTGTTTCCCATTAATTAATTAATTAATTGTGCCACCACAGTTCAGTACTTCCCATAAAAGATCGCTAACATTGTGTTTTGTGCTGTTGCTTGAGCAATGTTGAAGCTTGGGGTGCTTGCAATTTTGTTTTGTGTCCCTGTGTTGTTTTATCTATTTATGCACAGCAACTTGTTTTAGCTGTGGTTGTTTTAAAGTGCTATATAAATAAAGTTGAGTTGAGTTTGTTGTTGTGTTTGTCTGAAGTTGAATTGTTGTTGTTGTTGTGATTCAGGTGTGTTTTCACTCTGCTGCCGACACCGGAGCTCCCTGAGGCTGCATGCAATTTAACTACTGGTAGCTTTAGCTGCTAGCAGGCACTACTACCTATAGGTATGCTAAGCTAACCATCACAGCTCCAAGTTAACGCAAAGCTGCAACTTCAGTATGTCATGTTTCACCAATAAGGAGAGAAATTACTGAAATATTGAAAGTTTATCTCTGCATTACAAGTGTGATTTACTCAATTTGAGAAAAAAACAAAAAATAAAATGGCTGAATTTTGTCTGTTGACTGACAGGCTTCACCACTTCTGAGCTGACAGCATTCTCAATGACACCCTCGAAGTCTTAATAAATGCAATTAAACAGTCATTTTTTAATTTCAGCTCAACTGATATCTCTGAGCACAGTTGCACAAAGTATTAACACCTGCATGAACTGATGTTTTGTCCTCCTGTGAAACAAGCAGAAACAAATAATGAACACAACACAATATCAGAGAATAGTTATAGCTGGTTATAATTAATGTGGTGTAAAATATATTCTGTTAATCATTATGTTTGATACAAATAAGCTTGAAATCCTCATATTTGAGAAGCAGCAACAGACACATTTTTAGCATGTTTCCTTCCTTTCATTGTTCTTTTCCTTTACTTCCTCCTACCTATGAAAACAGTTGCTGATTGATTTTCTGACAATTGACTCATCAATTAATCATTGCAGCCTTGTTTTTTTGCCCTCCTGTTTTCAGCAGATATACAACGTGAACACAATGTCAGAAAACAGTTATAATGGTTGATTATATTTGCCATGTCATCACAATTCACATCTATACAACCAATGTAACTAAATTATACTAAAGCACAAAACTGTTTACAAGAGCACAAAGTTCCTGTGGGAAACACTTGATGCAAACCCTCCATCTGCTGAGGAAGACTATAAGATGTGGTTGAAAGTCCAAGAAAAGGCTAATAATTGGACTGTGAGTTAAGTTCTTCTGTCAAACTACTGTTTCAAAGGTCATATATATGTAATGCTTTAATTATACAAATAAACATCACCTCCATGTATTCATAATTCAGTGTATTTAATAGTTTTATTAGAAAGTTCTTACTGTCTGACAGCATTCAGAAATAAAACTTTCACCTCTGACTTTTAGGGCGTAACTAATGATGTCTGCATTTTATAATTAGCTGTAGAAGCATTACTGACTGTTATTTCATCTTCACCATGGGTTGGAAGCGGGAACTTCACAGAGATGGGTCCAGGTTTCGCTCTTGACCTTTGTTAATCACAGACTTGCGAATAATTAGAACTGAAACAAAGTCTGTTTGAAGACACCAGAGCATGGCTCGTTATTGCTTCTGTCCTTTGACAATTATGAGGTGATATTTTCTTTTTATCTTGATGAATCTATTAATACAATCTATGTGTCACAAAAATGTTATGCGTGAGTCCATAAAGAATGTTATGCACTAACTGTAGGTATTTTCAATATGTGGCTGGACGTTTCTTATGTTCAATCCACTCTTGAGCTCTGATAGTTGTCCTTTATGTCTCATACAACTCTGCCTTTGGAAAATCAGTACCACTTAATTTCATGGGAAGCTATTTACAGTAAGATGCATTACGTAAGTGACTTTATCTGGTAATGATAGGGAATGAGAATCACATTTGATGCATAATTATGTATAATTTATAAACTGATATGATATTCACTTTGATACCCCCAGTCATTCTGCAACGCAATGCTAACTACTAAGAACGTGCGCACACTTGTGCACACACACACACACACTGTTTTATATGCTGTACTGAAAACTGGAACATGGCTTTAGTTTGTTGGTATTTTTAAGTTGTTTTTTGATTTGTTGTTTTGTTTTTTTTACAAACTGTATAACAAAGTACTGATATAGAAGAGAAAACTATACAATAATTTTAACAACTGTTTGAAGCAAATCATGTGATTTATATGTTTTTACTTTAAATTTTTACTTAAACCAAGTGACTATATAACAAAAAAGCAACTAGGTCAACAAAAAGGCTTAAGAAGTGATGGAGGAGTTAGGTTTCCAAGTCTTTGAATATGAAAATGGATACGACCACTGCTCCCTGACGTCAGCGGCTTTGACAGTGTCAGCTGTTCAGTGGACCCCGATCAGCTGTTG
The DNA here is from genome assembly GCF_963691925.1 of Scomber scombrus. NCBI lineage: Eukaryota > Metazoa > Chordata > Actinopteri > Scombriformes > Scombridae > Scomber > Scomber scombrus. Next base: position 20,729,764 of record NC_084971.1, read on the forward strand.
CTGCCTCCTTCTAGCTGGCGTGTTCGAACCGGGAGACGTGGTGTGGACCGTCGAAACCTCCGCTCACTGAAGCGTGCTTCGTCCTCATCTGACACTTCTAATGTTCAGTTGGCTTTGTTGAATGTGAGATCCGTCACCAACAAAACTTTCTTACTAAATTATTTCTTTCCCTCACGCAAACTGGATTTTATGTTCTTAACGGAAACCTGGCTCCGTGAAGGTGAACTTGTTCCTTTCTCGGAGCTCCTTCCCCCTGGATGTAGTTTCTTCAGCTCCCCTCGCACCAACGGCAAAGGTGGAGGACTGGCATCCATATTTAAATCCACCTTTCACTGCCAGCAGTCTCCAGCTGTCAACTGCTCCGATTCGAGCTCCAACTCTTTGAGGTAAACTTCCCCGTGACTGGTCTATCGACCACCGAAAAGACTTTATTCGGGACTGTGGAATAGTTTGGACATGCCTGGTCTATATCATTAATGGGAAACACTGCTCCTGGTCTATGAACTCATAGTTATATTTAACCTGATTTGGGGTCTCATTTATAAAACAGTCTGTATGGATCATATATGGATCATATTGGAAGTGTATGTAAGCACAAAAGAATATTGATGTACTTGTGTTTTTTTCACCACACCAATGGGGTTTTTTGTCTTTAGACATCTGACCAGTCAGTGTTGAGAGTTAGCATATCAACATTATCACCTGTCACATGCTCAGGCAACTGCAGCGGAAGGACCATTACATCCATGAACAGACTTTTACGGTCTTATTTTCACATTTTTGGACTTGTGTGTAAAGGTGCTATGTGTGTAAAGGTGCGTTCAGACAGGGCGCAATGAACACGACAAAAATCGCGCAACAATCTGTCGCGCCATCGCTCGAGTTTTGACGCGTGACCCTAATGTAAAATTTGCGTCACCGCGCGTGTAGCGAGCCGGCCCATTTTCACTAGATAACAACAACATGAAGCCAATAGTTTCGGATCTGGGCAGCGCCATCTTGAAAATTTCAGGTGCATGCCAGGAAAAATAAAAACACGGATTCTACTTATATGGGCATCAGGAGGAGCAAGAGAACGAAGCGGGGGAGGTTGCGAGGGCTGGATCTAATGCTAACCAAGTTAGCTGTTACGAGCTGTAACTATAACCACAAAACTCTGGAGAAAACTGTCGGTGTGAAACAAGTTCACGGCTATTTCCTGCAGTCTATCTGTCCGCGCTCCTGAACCTGTGAATCAATCAACCTGTCAATCACGACGTAGCCACGCCCCAACGCATACCCTGCTTTATCTTCAAATATAAAATCAGGGAGGCCAAAGTTTCACAAATGAACATCATACTGCATTTAAGAAGGCTTTAAACTAGCAAGACCATAAACACATTTTGAAAACGTTTACTGAGGTTAGAAATCAAGTGAGAAGTTGGTGAATTCTCCATTGACTTGTATAGAGACGGAAGTCCTTTTGACACCAAAACGGTCGCCCCCTGGTGACCTTTTGATAGAATGCAGTTTTAAGTTACTTCTGCGTTGGCCTCATTTCAGAGGACCGGAACTCCCTGCCTGGTTCTTACCGGACACCATGGACATTGTTAGGCGAATTTCGGGGGGGCTTAAGCCTCCCCAAACCATTCAGTGTTTCCCACAGCACTTTCCAGCTTAGGCGGCCGTTAGTACCGTTAGGTTACCATAATTACTGCAGTAGCAATGGAATTAAATGGCCTGAATTTTTTTACTTGCTCTAATTTTGTTGATTTGGTCATTTTCCTTAATTGTTTTGCTTCTAATATGGGAAAGTAGGCTGCTTAGTTAAAACTGTTTATTTGTCTGTTTTAAATGTATTTGTTGCTGAAATACTCAGCTTGGGGTGTTTTTTTGCTATTTTGAAAATTGACCAGAAGCTTTATGCTGTTTCTTTGTCTGACTTCCTGGCCAGCCTGATCTGCACTGTGCAGTTTGACGCAGCTTTGAAGCGACTTCCATCGAAAATAGACAAGGTGCATATGTTTAGCGGAGCAGAGCACAGAGCTGCTTCTGAAACGCACCGCAGTGCTCCCGGTGGGATCATATGCATTAACTAGAGTGGCTGTGATCAGCCCGGCAGCCACGTCACAACCGGAACGCGGCGCACACAAACCATTAAGCTAACAGGAAACTATAAAATATATGCAATTTCAAATGTCTGTCAAAAATGCAACTTTGCAATTTCACTGCCCATTAAGATTAAAAAAGACATCACAATGTTATCCTATTTTCTTAGCATGTTTTTGGAGACGTGCCACCACCCACAATTTATAAAACATTTTCCAGCCATCACTAGCTCCTTCATTTTCTTTGTGGATTGCACTGAGGGAAAATGCTCAACATCACACTTAAAAATTGCCCTAATTTGAGGCCACATTTGGTTTGAGTGCACTTCATTTTGTCCCTCTTCCAGTGGGAACACTCTGTATGTTGTATGAACTTGGGAAATGCCAACAGAGTAGGGTTTACCACATGTTTAAAAGACCAGTGTTATACATGTGTCTCTCCTTTTTACCTATATAACGACACAATGTATTTAGATGGAAACATTTCACAATGATGACACAACTCAGTCGAGGGTGAAGACCACCACAACTCAGCTCAGCTTCCAGACAAGACCTTAATCTTCCAGGTCAGTTCGGTTATCCCCAGCTGGGAGGTGCAGCTGAAGTACAGATCATAACCAAAAAGTGTGAAAAGCCTGAGCCACCCTCAACTAAGTTTAACATGAGTTTGTGCACCTTTCCAGTGTAAATGCTTTGTCTCATTTATTTTGATGGTTTGACTTTTAATTCCTCAGTCCAGATCAGTAATTGCATTTTGAGTATGTAGGACCGGTCTGACCTATGACCAGCTACATGACTCGCTCTGTAGAAAGTGTAGCATGAGTCGGCGCCTTGGTTTGGGCCCCTGATGGAAGCTCAGTCTGAGTAAAATTACAGTCTTCAGCCACCTGAGTCTGCTTCAAATGTCAGCAATTCACTGGCTCGTGGAAAGGGTGGGGGAGTGCACAGTTAAATGTCAAGTAATGCTTTTTAAACTAATTGCCTTCAGTGTCTTTGGAGAAGCCACTGTGGGCTGGGGCTGATTAGAAAAGGCAGCTTCATGAATCTGACCACCTGATGAGCAGATGGGTATTGTTGCACCCTCATGGAAAAATAGTGGTCTAACAAGACTGTAGCTGTGAGACTGTGGCTATAGCTGTGAAGGGCTAACCAGGGTGATCATTTTGTGATATGGCACATTTACTTTAAAGCTGCAGTCTGTAACTATTTTTGTGTTATATTTGCTAAAATTGTCATTATGATCTGACAGTAGAATAAGATACAGATAAGTTGTAAATGGTAAATGGACTGTACTTATATAGCGCCTTTCTAGTCTTTTCGACCACTCAAAGCGCTTTACACTACAACTCATTCACCCCATTCACACACATTCAGACACTGATGGCAGGCAGCTACCACGCAGGGTGCCAACCTGCACATCAGGAGGAAGCTAACCATTCGTACACATTCATACACCGTTGGCACAGCAACGGGAGCAATTAGGGGTTAAGTGTCTTGCCCAAGGACACATCGACATGTAGACTGGAGGAGCCGGGAATCGAACCGCCAATCTTCCAATTGGAGGACGACCGCTCTACCTCCTGAGCCACAGCCGCCCCCCGCCCCGAAATAATTCACTGTCTCTGGGTCCACCCAGTGGTCGTAAAATAATCCATTTGCTCCCGAGTGAAAAAAACAATCAGAGCCCGAAGGAGTGTCAATGACGCTGTACACGCAGCTGGCAGCCCCCCTCCCCCGCACAGAGTGTGCTCTCACTCGGCAGCGCTCCTCCCTCGTGCAGCGCATGCTCTCACTGGTCAAACAGGTTTCCTCTCTTACTGTGGGGACGAGCCTTCACGTGAGTGCCCGCCAGGTTCATCTGTTGGAGGGGCTTAAGCCTGACTTAGGCTTCTACGTCGGAACGACGGCATAGCTACGGTGTACCTACACAGAGCTCTCTGCGTCGACGTGGACCCCTACGCCGTAGCCTGACGTGCACCTCCAAAAAATCCTAACTACGCATCACAGCAACACGGACCACAAGGGCTGTGATTGGTCCGCTCAAACGTCAGTTCTTCCGCCAGTTGCTTTTTCCGGTCTTTCTTCCTGCAACACCGCCATTATTATTAATAATGAACAATGTGTTTTCTGTTATTAGCGCACATAGCACAATGCTTATTTTGCATTTTGCAATCATTTTTAAAAAAAACAGTGCAATGCTACATGCTACTGTGACCGGAAGATAAACAAGGATCCGGATATGACTCCTCTGAAACCACACACACGGTAACACCCCCTAGCGGCATGGCGGTGAACTGCAAAGCAACGCGTTCCCTCGACGCAGAACTTTGAAGCCTAAATCAGGCTTTAGAAGGCAGAGTTGCAGTGCAGCAAATAGGAAGAACCTGGAGGCTGTACTCGTTCAAACTTTCTGGCTAAGTCCACTTTTTTCTCAAAACTACAGACTGCAGCTTTAATAGCTGCCTGATTTTGTTGCATGTGATTTTAGTAATATTCAGTCATTTCAACAGGGCTGAAATCATTTGTCATGTCCTCTGTTGTATACGATGGCAGCCTGAATTAACTAGAAATGAGCACTTGTTTAGACAAAATCAAATTGTTTTTGTCGGTCTAAAATGTGCAAAAAGGGAGTGAACAGGAATACATGGTGCATTTGTTGAGGATTATTTTCAGCCACAGACTAACAGCTGCTTTTGTGGTATTTATGGCAGCAGGAAAATGTTAAACATCATGCATTTTTGATAGATTTTGGACAACAATATGCTCTGTGTTAACCATTCTCAACCACCCATCTAGAGGGTCGCAGTTGCAGTGGTACTACCAAATTTTAAGTTTGTGTGAATACGTGATACGTGAATATGTGGTAAAGTAGTACCCTGAATACATACATTTGAATTTCTAATGGCAGGCAGTGATGCTAAGCTGAAAGCGCAGTATTTTAAATGTGGTGACATCCTGTTGAATAGGGCACTAAAACCATCAAAGTTCCAGAGATAGTTGAACACAAAGTATCCGGGATGTGGGAAGGAAAAATAATACATTTTTTAAGAAAAAGGGAAGCGTGTCAAGCACAACAGAAAATCATCACAACATTAACAGCTCAGTCAAAAGACACTTTAAAAAGCTAGCTACATGGTTGCTGTCATGTAGCTCGTAGCAAGAAACCCTTTACAATCCCAGAGGAGTTTAGTTTGCCTAGTGGGGTAGATATGTACCAAGAGTTACTGGGAGAGGCAGCTGCAAACAAAATTCTGTCAATACCACTCTCCAATAACACTGTGTCATCAAATGCAAACTTGTGGAAAGAATAAAAGCAAGCCCATACGTTGCCATACAGCCGGATGAGTCGACTGACATTAGTGATGCTGCTTTATCATTAGTTTTTCTTAGATACTGCAGGGACAGTAATTTTCACAAGGATCTACTGTTTTGCAAAGAACTTCCCACAATTACAATGGAAGATTAAAGCCGCAAGCGGCGATGGCGGGCCCTCGCTCACCCATGCCACCGCGGGGCCTGAGGCATGGCGGGGCTGTGGCGTGAAGCAGAAAGTGGGAAAATACCTGGAAGGAGGCCAAAAATGCAATGTTTCGTTCATCCAGTAGGGGGCAGTCACAGGTAGTTACACATATGGTCTGGTGTGGTCTGGTGTGTTCAGGGCGGCCACTCATCAGTCATGTGAAGTTTGGAGTGAATTGGACAAAGCATGAAGGAGTTATGAGAGGTTGATGGTTCATCCACCAGGGGGCAGTAGAGTGTAACAAAACACAAGCGGTTGCGTTCAGGGTGGGACAGTGATTACACATGTGAAGTTTTGTGGAAATCGCACAATGATGATGTAAACATTACAATTTCAATAGGGCTTTCGCCAGGCGACTTGCAGTCGCCGCTCGGGCCCTAATAATAATAATAATAATAATAATAATAAACATTACAATTTCAATATAGCATTTTTCCCCGGGGGTCTTCCATACCACATGATTACTTGATTACTTTGGGGTCACTTGCACGTTGGGGCATGAACGAATTTCAATAGGGCTTTCGCCAGGCGATTTGCAGTCGCCGCTCGGGCCCTAATAATAATAATAATAATAATAATAAACATTACAATTTCAATAGGGCTTTCGCCAGGCGACTTGCAGTCGCCACTCGGGCCCTAATAATAATAAACATTACAATTTCAATAGGGCTTTCGCCAGGCGACTTGCAGTCGCCGCTCAGGCCCTAATAAACATTACAATTTCAATAGGGCTTTCGCCAGGCGACTTGCAGTCGCCGCTCGGGCCCTAATAATGTAATGCACTGCCTTGATGATTACTCCAACAAAAAGATGTTAGCACAGACGGCGCTGCATCAATGACAGGCAATGACTTGTCAAACAGATCCAAGTCAGGGTATCAGACACCAAGTGGATACACTGTTTCTTACATAGGCTAAATCTAGCAACAAAGCAGATGTCAACAAAACTGTGTGAAGTCATGAATGTAGCTGTGAAAAATGATATCTATATTAAGAAAAATGAAATCAACTGAAGGTGTTTTGGTGCTCTGTGTTAAAGATGCAAATCATTTGCAGCTCTTGTACCACAGTGAAGATGGCTTTCAAGAGGACGTGTGCTTAGTTAGTTAGTTAGTAAACTTTATTATCCCCATGAGGGGCAATTTGTTGTACAGCCAGCAGGGGAATCAAACACAGCAATACATACAAAAGCAATACATACACATGCAACCACAATATACAACAGATCCAAGTGCACTAATGTTTCGGGGGGGGGGCCGATCATGACAAGCTGTTGATGAGGCCAATAGTGACAGGCACAAATGAGCATTTCAATCTATTGGTCCTGCACTTTGGTACCATGTACCGGCGACCAGAATAGCAGCAGCCGATATTCGGAGGACAGCGGGTGACTGGGGTCAGCCAGGATAGCTTCCACTTTCCTGATGGCCCTGGCTCTGTACAGTACAGAGAGCTCCTCAAAGTTGGTCCCTGCAATCCTACCACACACTCACTATGCTGTTCAGTCTGTTCTTGTCTTTCACAGTGAGGGACCCAAACCAGCAAATAAAAGAGAAGGTTAAAACAGATTCAATAAAACAAGAATTAAACATCTTCATAAAAGAGGTATCCGCATTAAAACTTCTCAACTTCTGATAAAAGTACATGCGCTGGTGGGCCTTAGCACAAACGTCTACACTTGCCTCAAACGTCAGATTACTGTCCATGATAGTACCCAGGTATTTGTACAATTTCAACTGCATGGCCATGAATAAAAACGGGAGAATTTGGTGGAGGCTTCTTCTTAAAATCGATAATCATTTCCTTGGTTTTTGAAACATTAGTGTTTAAAGATGAGCATTCACACCAGTCAATAAAATCATCCACCACTGGACCGTGATTGGTGTCCTTGTTGTTAAGTAGTGACACAATCACTGAGTCATCAGCAAACTTAATGATGTGTCTATCAGCATGCTGACTGTGGCACTCATTTGTATATAAAATGAATAAAAGTGGTGAAAGGACACAGCCCTGAGGGGAGCCGGTGGAAGATAAAAGTACATCAGACAAAACGCCATTCACCTTCACCCTCTGTGGTCTGTCAGTTAGAAAGTCAACTAACACTATATACCGACAGCTCAATACTAAAATCACAAGTGTTAAAACGATTGTAAAAACTGTTCAAATCACTAGCAAGCTCAGAATCTGACATGCCAGCAAGGGAAATAGGGTTCTTACTTGACTGCATGCCCATAATAGATTTAACACCCTCCCACACAGGCCAAGAGTTAACAGTATTTAGCAGGGTTTGTACCTTATTTTTATATTTGATTTTGGCAAGTTTAAGTTCACACTTAACTTCCTTTTGTAATTCCCTGCTACGGGTGATATCCCCCTTATTAAAACTGATGTTCCTCTTTTTTCTGATGTTTTTAACCGATTTAGACACCCATGGCTTGTTGTTGGGAAAGATAAAAATACATTTCCTTGGAATTATCAAATCCTCACAGAAATGAATGTATGAGGTGACAGTTTCAGTCAGTTTGTCCAAATCTGAGCAAGCATCCATAAATAAATCCCAGTTTGTGCAAAAGAAACAGTCCTGGAGGCGTTGTATGGATTCCGCTGACCAGACTGGAACCAAACGCCGCTCAGGTTGTTGTTGTTGTTGTTGTTTCCTTTAGGACAGGTTTGTACACCGGACACGAATAAACCACACTGTGGTCGGACGTGCCCAGGGGAGCCCTCTGAAAGGATTTATAAGCACCTTTTATGGAGCCGTAACAAAGGTCCAAACACCTCGTATTCCTAGTGGGGCAGTAACATATTGGTGAAAACTTGTGAGTGACTTCCCAGATTTAACAGTGATTGGGCCAGATGCAAGAATATGTTCGTATTTTTCTTCTTAAATCTGTCGTACTTTTCTCGTGAGGTGGAATTTACGAGTGTGCCACGTCAGATTCACCAAACACTCGTATCACCAGGAAACAGTCATAAATGACCTTCGTAAACATGATGAATCCCACCTGTTCTAAATGAACGCGCGTTCCCGAGAATAGTAAATTAACATGAATGACGCCCCCAAAATACCATATAAGGTCAGACGACCGGCAGGTTGTGGAGAAGCTCCATTCATGAAAATGGCACTAAAGACTAAGAATAAGAACTTTATGAGCTCTCAGACTGAGGTCCCACTCTCAGAAATAGATCAACAGAAACACATATTATTATTGAGTGTTAGTGGTGGAATTAAAGGTCCTGAGAAAGACAAAGAATGAGGAAAAAAGACCCGTGCTGTGAACGCTGTCTCAGCTGTTGCGCGCAGCATCACAGAAATAAAAACGAAAAATGACTGAGCATGAATTATGCCAGAGGATGTCATCAGCCAGGGAGTTAAACTATTACTTCGATAAGCAATATTTCAATTAAATGAATAACAGTTATTAATAAATTTAGATTCAGTTTATATTGTGGAAAAGTAACTGTGGACAAGTCGCTTTGTAGTTTCGGCCGCTAATATTTATATTGTACGCTTGCATTATATCATAGTTTCAATTGTCAATTTAAATGACTGATATATCTACCTAAATTGTTAAATAGCCTACTTCTTTATACTAAATAGCCTAATAATTTTACAAACAGAGTAATGTCATCATGATTATGGATTCAGAAGTGCAATTTAATGAACGGGACATAGTATACACTTTCCCCCCCTTCTCTACATCCCCTGTAGTTCACATCCATTACTCAGGGGTCTGTAAAATACTGACAATATAATAATCGCTCAGCCTGCGGATCGACATTATTCATTTCTTTGTTAAGTGGTAGTCAGCATACAGTGATGTTAAAAAGAAAATCCAAGTCAATTGATTCTGAAGCTCAACTGCTGATGTTACACCTGCTGCCGGACTGCTGTCAGCACAGACCTGCTAACACCCGGGATGACAACGCAGGACAAGCCGGCAGATGAAGTTGGAGATGAGGGTACCCGTGTGGAGGTGTTATGTGTTCATTAAGTGATTATCATATCTTGCTTATAGTATATGATGTCAAACCCCCCCCCCCCCGGAAAAAAATGTAGTTCCCCCAAAAGACACAATATCGTTGACACACTGCCATTAGACAATTAGACAGTAACAGTCGTGTTTTATTGCTTTGGAGGACTGCAGGTTGGTTGTGCGTGAGAGGTACGACAGGTCTGCATCACTCGTAAATTTTGTTCGTACCTAATCCAAAATACGAGGAAATTGGTGAATGCGGCAAATCCTCGTAAAGCACTCGTACGCATGGTTTAAGAACGAATCTGTGCGTGGTTCTTGCATCTGGCCCATTGATCCCAAATTTTTCCCAGACATGAAAATATCCAAATCATGTGTCATCCATAACCCTTTGAAATAGTCAATAATTATCATTTTTTTTAATTTTCATGGAAAATTAGATGAAAAGGTGTGTTTTATGGTCGGTGTTGTATACTGCATTAATATTTTTCTTTTATGAAGTCATCAAAATTATTCACAGATTTTAAACTGTATTACTGGCTGTGCCCAGCAAGGCCACTAGAAGGCTCTATCACATGTTAGTGTAACTATTTCACATATCAAAAACGTAAACGAATATGGATACTGAGACCAAACACAAAACCATTATCAACATCATTGTAACTTTACTGTAACATAGAGTAACATTGTTACTAGGGGTGTGACGAGATCTCGTACCACGAGATCTCGCAAGATGAAACGTCGACGTGAATTTTGTCTCGTGAAGCTATAATTAAGGGGAGCACCAAAAAAACAAAAAAAAAGACGATCGGTTTTCTGTCAGACTACCAAATTATAACACAATTTATATGTTGTTCTACTTGTGTATTTATGTGATACAGGATTTTTGCATTTTACGTATACTTATGTATATTTACATATTAGAATTGTTTCTACTCTTTACAATTTACTTTTTAGTATTTGTGATTGTATCTAAATTTTGTATTTATGGTTTTTCCATAAATACCAAAATTATCCATCTATAAAATATCTATATGGGTAACCCTTTTAACCTGCATACTGCATATGATAATTATATATTTAGAAAGTAGAAAAAAGTTATTCTTTACAAGCTGATTAGTTCAAACATTTTAATTCAATTTCCATTTTGTGAATTTTAAATAAAAGAACAGTCATGTATTTCGTCATTGAAGTTTTATTAAAAATATAGTTAAAATCTCGTCTCGATCTCGTGAACCCCATATCTCGTCTCGTGAGCTGAGTGTATCGTCACACACCTAATTGTTACTGTAGTATAACATGCATGTAAACATTAATATTTCAACATCATCATAACATTTGAACTTGTACTTGAGTGAGCAATGTTCTTGGTAACGTTGTCACTGATGTTTTAGTGCAACATTCACCAACAACAGTATAGCAGTTGAAAATAAATGAAAACATTCAAGATAGAGCTAGCTTGTACAATATACATTCAAGTAGAGGCCTACACTTAATAAAGTAATGATATACAGTCTCATACAGGACAGCTTTAGAACAAAGAGCGCACATTTATGCATCACTATTTTGAACTAAGAGCAGTAGGAGTTGTCATTCTGATTTTTTCCATTTTTGGTTAACTTTTTAACAGTACAGCCTCTTTGTTTTGTTTTACTACTTATCCTCACCACTTTCTGTTTAAAAAAAGAAAATGTATTGGCTTTTCCAGCCCTTTCAATCACTTGTATCTTCTTGTCTACTGTCCATGGTATATCTTGAAACACTCAATGTGCAGTGGCGCTTTGCATTTCTCGCATGCATAGGATGTGCGTTTGTCACAATGGCGACATTCCTGGAACATATGCATCGTGTTGATTGGCCAGTGAGAGGCTTTGTCATATCTTGCCTGATCTTCAACAGCAGCAACCAGTAATTATTTCCTTCCATGGCTCAGTGGTTTTGTGCCAAATTTTTGCATAAGAGACTGTGCCCCTATCTGCATAAGGTGAGCAGGTCAATAGTCCCTCCCATAATGTCTCGATAAAAGAAATGACTGTTCACAAGTGCACTGTTGAGAGACCATGCAAACATGGGCCACCACCACTTCTTGGACCTGATCGAGATATGGTATCTTGAAACCTGTAGATCGTGAAGGTCAACGCCCCCCCCCCATTGTCCTTGTTCCATCTCTTTCGTGTTAAACTGGCCTACTTATCATATCAGCTCAATATATCAATGCAAGGTAGAAACAGCACAGAGGTTTTTGTTTAAGACAAAATTGAGTACTTGAAGAAAAAAAGCTTTTTTTTTTTTGGAACCGTTAATTCAGGGAGGAGAGGCTTTGACGTGTTTTCATTCATAATGAAACTTTGGAAGCCTCACTTCGTGTTAACATATCCAGTGCTCTAATTCAGCATTTGATTCAGTTGCCATGAAAGTTTGCAGACTACTTCACAGAGGACCCACAACATGAATACCTTTGAAATGTTGGACACTTTCACTGAGGATCCTACTTCAGAGGATATGGCTCTGTCCACTGTGTTGGAAAATGAACTGATGAAGCTATCAGCAGACAGTAGCCTTAAGCTTCGGTTCACACAAGTTGACCTTGCTTCATTCTGGATACTGGCTGACAGTCAATATATCCCCCTCTGTCACAAACGCAATCAAATTTCTGTTGCCTTTCACTACCACCTATTTATGGGAGTCAGGGTTTTCCATTGTGACTGTCACAAAAATCAAGGCAAAAAAACAAACTGAAAGCAACTTTAAATGCTACTCTGCGTGTCAACTTGATCTCATTATTTCCCAGTAGCGAGCCGAAGTGTCTCACTGAGGTCATTAGAGTTGACAAAGGCATAACACATATTTACAGCCGATTTAATTTTTTCTCCTTTTTTGTCATTTTATTTTATTTGTTTTTCTCATTTATTCGGCAACAATCAGAGGTGTAACAAAAGGTTGAGAACCCCTGCCTATTTCCCTGCTATGGCACACACACACACACACACACACACACACACACACACACACTCACTTAAACTAAATGACGTACTGCAGCAGAGACTCACTGCTGACTTGCAACAATACAGCATACGTTTTATTTACCAGCAACATGTCACAGACCATCATATACCATTTTTCGATACCATTTTTTCCCTCCCGATACCAATTCCGATACTTGTGCTGTGGGTATCGGCCGATACCGATACCAGTGTGTAAAAAAAAAAAAAAAAAAATTATCATACTATACCGCTGACATGATGCGCTAACGTTAGCTCCTTTTAACAGGCGTCAGGTGATCAATTCTTCTTCACCCCTCTAAAACAGCAGATGCCGGTGGCAGCACAGCGCAACTGTTTTAAGAGCGGCGAAGAAAAACTGTCAGCGCTAACGGAGCTAACGAGTAAATAGATTCCTATTTCTAATAAATTACGTGGTATCGGATCCGTGCCTGGACTCCAGTACTCGCCGATACCGATGCCAGCATTTTCAGCAGTATAGGAGGCATTTCCGATACTGGTATCGGAATCGGAACAACTCTAATCAGAATGCTGTGTAAATGTTTTATATGAAATAGAATTTATTACAATAATCACAACTGAATTTTCCATTATAGAAAAGTTACAAAAATATCTGTGTATGCTGTAAATTATTGTTCTTAACAAGAAATAATATCACAATCAGCAAGTCAGACTTTTTTTTTTTTTTAAAAAAGCCTTCAATGTTTTTTATTAAAGGCTCACACAGGTACTTACATTTTGATAATTTTTTTTTTGTAAAGCAAATTATGACAGGAATGCAGGACACAGATTAGTAATCGAATGATTTGTATTGCTGCAGTTTTCACTCAGCTAAAATAACTACAGGCATTCAACTGGAACTTCACCATCCCCAGGCCACCTCAGCCACACATCCACAGCAATGCTCACTCTTTAAATTTGAGTAAAGAAAGAAATTTAAAGAGTAATTTAATAGCAGCAGATTATTATATTTGCTGACATTCAGTGGTTTAACTTGTCACCTTGTTGTAGTGATGTACAGTGTGTGTCCGTGCACCATGACATCACTGAGTGTGGAGACACTACGTAAACTTGTAAATAGTGCTGCAACTAACAATTATTTTTATAATCTGCTGTTTTTTTACACAAAATATGAAATGTACAGTCATGTGACATCAAGAAATGCACAACAATTCTCAAGTTTGAGAGCCTTAAACCAGCAATTGTTTGGAGTTTTTTGTTTAAAAAATTGCTACTATTATTGGATTATTAATTGACTAATCGTTGTAGGAGTACTTGTCAGCATCCCGACACCCGTTACCTGTTGACACGTACAGAAGTAATGACATAAAGTGAGTGAACAGGAGAACCCAGGTTTTAAAAACAGTTTTTTAAATAATAACGAACTGGGATTGTACAATTTTTTTTATTACTTTATTTAGTTTAAAAACGTACAGATAATTACAACAGAAATGCAATTTTATTTTAAAACTATTGCTTAGCAAAGGACAAACTGAACCGAATGCGCCTTTTCATGCTGTTACTATAGTGATGCGCAAATTGCAGTTATATCCGCAAGCACCACGGTTAATTTGCGGATCAGGCAGGTCCAGTGCCATATATATTAACATTCTGATTAATAGCAAATGGGTTGCAGGTGCTGAAATAATACATAATTAATTAGGAAAATATTAATTACATTCTCTTGTGAACAGCAGAGAGTAGAGCTGAGTTGTGGTCCACTGCTGCTCCTCAGCTTAATTTATTGCCAGGCACGAATGACTGACTCAACTAAGCAAACTAACAACGGAGAATACTAAGAAAAATAAAGACACTAATAACAATTATTTCTACAATTATACAAGAGAGATTGGTGGAGAATAACCAGACTGCATGGTTATCAGGAGCAGAAATGGGACTGACGCAGGTAGCATACATAGTACATTAAAATCAAAGTTTTTACAATAAAAAATGACAATTACTGAAAGCAGCATCTCTAATCTTTAAAGTAAATTGTTAAAGAAAACACATTTTGTGGGCAGATTTTGTGATTTGGAGGCCCCAAGCAAACTCCTTTCACCCTTTCTCTGTCTCAAATCTTTTATCTTTTATAACATTATAAAATGATTATTACAGTAAAAATACTGTAAAATACTACAGTTTTACTTAAAAGTGTAGAGTGAAAGAGAGGTATTAAATGCATTATCTACTGGCTTTGTGTTTAAGGTGGAGCTTTAAATAATAACCATTTTATACAATCTTGGGTAGTTTAATGAATAATAATGCATCATATTTTATTTACTATATTTTGAGTAAAATCTGAATCTACAATGTAACCAGAACAGTTATCTGTTGTCTAAATGTAGAGGTACAATATTTTCCACTGAAGTAAAAGTACACTGGTGCCTATTTTTTAAGTGCTTTAGGGGCCGTAATTAAGTTCAGTGTATAATGAGTCAGAATAGTAACATAAATCAACATTTTTCATATCTAAACATCACAAAAAATGTAGAGCTGTTTGGGGCCCTTCTGGTTGGGGGACCCTGCCCTAATGGTAAAGTCAGCCCCTGTACATCAACACACACAATAAAGTAGTGTTTTTTTAATGTTGTTGTTGTTTTTTGTTGTTTGTTTTTTTTACAGTATACAGATAGCTTTTCAGTTTTGTCTTAATCCTATTTCTTAAAATAGAGCAAAATACATATTATTTATTTCTTCAACATGTTAATGGTATGTTTCATTACTGACAACTAACAACTGTAGGTGATAATAAAGTAAAGAACAACATTTTGATTTTGGGATGGTTTATTTTCACTT
Source organism: Scomber scombrus (assembly GCF_963691925.1). Classification (NCBI taxonomy): domain Eukaryota; kingdom Metazoa; phylum Chordata; class Actinopteri; order Scombriformes; family Scombridae; genus Scomber; species Scomber scombrus. The sequence continues at coordinate 20,745,145 of NC_084971.1, forward strand.
CAGGACAGTTAAAATCATTTTTCGGTATTTTCTGGGACCATGGTTAAAAACGTTAGTCTGGAGCCCTGAAAGGTGTAGTATACATGAAAGTAAACAGACAAAACTATACAAACAGAGAAAGGATTTAAGCAGAGGACAGACAATAAGTTAATACGTTTTATAAAACACTAACACATTTTAAAAGCAGCCATACATGATTATTCTGACATTTTCTAACTAAAGCAAATCAATTAATTGTAATTCTGAGAACATCTACTTGATATTTGCACATGACCAACTCCCACTTATCCCTATGTGATACCATTTCAAGTAGCAAGTTTCAGAGGAATGAAAATGACTCACTAATTAGACAGTGACAAAAGTGCAGAACTGCAGTCTGTTTTGGTTTCTCACATAGATCTGAAATGAATATCAATTTAGTGCCTGGCATGCAAATCCAAACCATATTGAAATACAAGAGATTGCTTTTTCATCTGGCCATCTTCATCTCAATAGAGGAAATGATTTATTTTTGTGCAAATAAATTCATTCACTGAGAGCTTAATTAACCAGTGATTCATGATTTGGGTAAAGCCCAACTCTCCCATGCTTTCAGAAGAATCTCATTTTCTAGGACAACATTGATTCTTTTTTTCCCCTTCTTCAAATACATCCTCTCTTTTTACTCAACTGATTAGTAGAGAGCACATCTGGCTCATGGTTTCCTGTCTTAACTGGATACAGAAATCATAAATACAGAATCATATGGAATTAAAAGTTCACTCAAAGGTAGCCTGGTTAAGACGTATGCCAAATAACTGCAACGCCCCGGGTTCGATTTCGGCAACAGACCTTCGTTACATGTCAACACCCCATTTCTCTCTCCACTACATTTCCTGTTCCAGCAGAAAATCACTCATTTTGAACTTATCATAGGAAGTACAAATCAGAAACATCATCTGTTCTAGCTTCTGTATGATTTGATAGCATATTTATTATGTAAAAACTTGTGACACAACAGTGGATGTAATATCAGCAAAGTTCTGCACAACATCAAATCTGGATGACAGGTGAGGTGCATCGGATCTCTTGACTTGAAAAGGAAACCAAGAATCATGCATTTACTCGCTTAAATGACATTTCATTTAGGGCTGCAACTAAAGTTTATGTTCATTATTGATTAATCTGTCAACATAGTTCTTAATTAATCGATTAGTCTCCATAAGGCAACATTCATCATGTTAATAAGTATGAGTTTTGCCTGGTGTGCAGTCTAAAAACTGCTACAACACAACAGAATTAAAAAGTCATTTAAGACAGTAATTTCTCATTTTGTTTTATGATTGAGCATTGGGAGAAAATGACAAACTGTTGTCCTGAACTATGGGTTTAAATACAGTGTATAAAATTAGCACCACCAAAATGCTAACTATTTGGCCGCTGGACAAAATAATTTTACAGCCGGTTTGAATATGTGTAACAGCGTGGTTGAAGAGGTAAAAAATGTAGGATTTTTGACAACTGTTCTTACAATGGAGGCAGTATGTGTTGATATTTCCTGACACTGTTGTGTTTCTGTGACATTTTGCAGATAAAGTACAATACTTCACCTTTCTATAGAGCTTCTGTTGGATTATTTGTCCTTTCACATACTGTATCTGCTATGACTAAAGAGAGGTTGTTCAAATACTGACCTTCCTGTCATAACAGATCTACACAAACATTTCTTTCTTCATAGATATTATACAAAAAAAACAATCTAAATACAGCAAATGATTCAGGATATTCAGGTTTTCAGCATATTTATCTTGATTGTTTAGATTTTTATCTGTAAGGTAGGCCATATTTAGGCTGATTTTGCATTGTAGCTGTGAAAGAAAACATAACTATTGAATTGGGACTCAGCATCTCTCATCTCTCAGTTGCAGAGAGCAAATAATTTGACTGGGAAAACCCAAACGAAGTGTTGCACTGAATCAACAAATCCAAATATATTTTATCCATGATTTTTACAGGTGCCTCCAGCTACAGATTGGTACTCATTGACCACCTTGGCTGCCAAGGATGCCAGATACCTCTTCTAGCATGGTGCTTCTGGGAGGAGCAGTGATTGAGGTACACTCACAGCCTCACCATCTGGAAAGGCTCTTCAGACAGGCAAACACCCTCTCCCAGAAGACCTGCCAGACCACTCCCTGCTGCTGCAGACCTTGAACCACTTCCACATGTCTTTGTGTAAAATAATATTCCTCTGGTCAGAAGGCATAACAATTTTGTATAACATCATGTTTTGGAACAAAGACATTGAGCTCTCCCAGGGTCATGTCAGGAAGCTGGTCCTCTTGGTCCAAAAGCCATTCCCAGAATGTGCAGTAACAAACAAGCACAGTAGGCGATGGATGTGCGAGACCTCCAACTACTTCCATTCACCAGCTGGAGAAGTGCCAAGGCAGGACCAAGTCCCCTGAAGTCGTTAATCCTTTCACTGGTCACCTCCTCACCTACCACCATCCAATCTGCATCTCTCAACATTATACAATCTGACCTCCAAAGCAATGAAGCAAACTACCAAACCAGTGTCCTAAAAAAAGCCTTTTTTCCCCTTCAAAGAGACACAAACTCACTTATGCCACCAACAGTTTAATATTGCAGAAGACATAGCAGGTCTGTGGAGTTATTTTGATATTTCTGACATATTCGATTTTACTGCATTTTACTTCACTGTGACCTCACCAGTCTGATATTTTTTTAAGAACTATGGGAAATTTTGACACCAGTGATACAACAACAAGGTCAGCTGAAGTTACCAAACACTGATTCAAATAACATCAATTCTGAAATTTTAATAAAACTGATATAATTACATGTCTGATCAAAAAATGAGGGCTGTATGTATTGCTGTATGTAGGAGAGTTATTGTTTAAATGCACTAGTAATAGAGAGGATATTTTCAGGATAAGTGCTCCAAGTGTGCCAAACATAAACTCTTTTAAATAATAAATAACGTTTAGTAAATCAATGAATATACAAGTAGAATTTATAGTATCTGACAAGTTGAACTGCTTCTACAGTGTATGATGTTTTTTTCTATGGGGTAATGTTTTAGTGGAAAATTAAATTAAAGTGCCAGTTCACTTGCATTCACAAATACATGTTGCAGTTAGCAGTTATCTCTTCTTGTCAGGAGAAAAGGGGAATTATTGATATTTAAGTTACACCCAATTTGTCGCACACAACTTTCTATTTGCATAAAATGTGATGTGGCAGTGTTTAAGAGAAGCTTTCCATTTGGCGATATTGTGCTGTTGCTTGTTATAATACCATCCACATTCAGTCGCCCCCCCTTGTGGCTCAATTGTTGAAGAACGCGCGCTAAAGTGCCATCTTGGGAGCCAAAACACGTGCGCTAAAATGCCCTCTTGGTAGCCAAAACACGTGCTAAGGTGCCCTCCTAGTTGGCAAAACGTACTAAACTGCCTTCTTGGGTGGCAAAAACGCGCGCTAAAGTGCCCTCTTCAGTGGCGAGAACGTGCTGTAAGTGCCCTTTTTTTCTCTTTTCGCCCCTGCCCTTCAAAAAGTCTGTGCATGCCACTGTCCACATTACAGACACCTCTGAACTCTTTTTAGGTAACTTCAGGGCAGAACTTTGTCTCTGCATGCAAATAAAACAACTTTCCTCTATGAAAATTGAACAGATAAAGAAATTAAAAAACAAATACGAGAGAAAAAAAATAAAGCAGGGAGAGAATCCAGAGCAATACAGTACCATTGCTGGCTTGAGTCTGCTGAAGAGACTGACAGCAAGTCACAAGGGGACCTCATTTACTGGAGCACAAGCAACAGTAATATTTATCAATGCCCTGGGCTGTGTTGAACATTTGAATCAAATATTATGTTGGCCAGATATTTGTGCTTTCAAATGTTGGGCCTCTTTTGCATTAAGTCTCTCATTATTTCAGTCACTAAAGTATATTATGCATACATGCTAGGTTAGCTTAATTGTGTTGTTCTGTTTCACTGCTGAGCCCTTCTGGTTATCCTGTGGTGTGATTAACACTTAATCAAAGCCCAAAAAGGCTGGTCAATATAATGTCCCAAATGACACAAAACCCATTGCTAAAATGTCCAAGCCTTGTAGGGAAATGGAAACTATACTTTTACATTTAATACACTTCATGGGTTAGAAACCGAGTCTAGGACTCTAGGGAACTATGGCAGTGGCACCAATGGGCTGACTAAATCTTAAATTTAATATTATTAGGAGTAGTGGCATTTTAGCAGCACCTCAGTTGAAGATACATTATGTGTATTGTATGAGTCCTTTGTATAATTTATAAATCACAAACGACTAAATGAGATAGTACTCTACATTCTGAACTCACCAGCACTCTTAATCACTCTCCTCAGGCGAGTGTAGTAGCATAATTTCCTGGTCTGGATAAGACTGGTGGACAGACAATGCTGTCCAAGCAAAGGCAATCTGCATATTGTAAAGAGTGAAGAAAAGGGCAATCAGATAACCATTTAGCTTCCAAAGACAAATTCTTCATAACAAATAACAGCAATGTAGATTAATCGCAACTGTTTACAATATGAATACCTGTTACATGAACAATGAGGTATAAATAGAGTTGTAATTCATCTGATAGGTTATTAAGGAGAGGCAATAATTGCACAAATTCATTTGGCATGGCTGGTGTGCCACATTTTTTAGATTGCAAAGTATGTCTGCACTGTACTATTTTATCATTTTATAAACACGATATGCCACTGCAAATAACAGCATCAAATAGTCAATAATTTATCGTTGGTGTGTGCAGGACTGATGCTACCATTCAAATCTGATTTTACAATACTTAACTTTAATTATTTGATTATTATTAATGTATCATAACTATTATTATACAATCCATACACTTAGATTACATGATAATGAAGCCTGAGTCAACTCCATTTGCTGAATGAAGCCATGAGATACAGCTGAAAGCTCCCAAGCCAAATTAGTGAATGAGCCTCCATGCTCAAATTTAACAGCTAACAACTGCCTACCACAAGAGCATTTCCCAAAAGAAACGATCGCTCTCCTTTTTTTTAACCTGCCCCTGTTTGATTGGCCAAAGCCAGGCAGTTAACAGCATATCATATCTTCATTCCCCGACCACCGTGACCGAACCTGCTTCAACTCGGTTGCCTTCCCCTCATTGCAATGACTGGAGGCGGGGTGTTACCGCACACTGATATGGAAGCCCCTTTACAAGGCCCATTTTTCAACCATATACAAAATTTATGGGGGACAGCTTGTACCCGTTGAGTCACTGACTTAATATATTCAAATCACTTTCATTTAACTCCTGTCAAACACAATTGTAGATTTGTGGTGGCACTAATGTGGAGCTATGTTGGGCATTTGGAATAGTCGCTGAGCCACTGAACCACAGGAAGGAAAAGTAAATAATATAAGTAATATATTACATCGATTTAATTAAATAATAAATAACAAGCAAAATGTAAGCTGTTTAAGCAGAACAGTGTTAGGGGCAGAGCATGTGAGGGGAGCGGACCGGGTGAAAATTTCCACTCCTCGCTCACAGACCTGTCAATTTGCGCCGCTCGTCAGCTCCGCCTGGTTCTGCGCATTCTCTGCTCCGCTCCGCTCCACTCCATCATACATTTTATCCCGCTCCACTCGCTCACCTCTCCGCTCAAAAAACCTCTGCATCGTACAACCCTCACCTGCAATCTTCTATTCACAGATAAAACATGAGCTTGGCCAGTTTTTCCCCAGGTTACGTATTTTTATTTAATTTAAAAAATACCACAACCCAACTCAACTAAGACATGAGGGTGATGTTTTGTTTTTAAGCCGAAAAAAACAGTGGGACCATAAGTTATTAATTTAAAATGTTTTATTTTTAAACCAAGAGGATTAGGGTTAGATGAATCAATAGGCATTGTTAACTCAAAAAAATAGGCTACAAAATGCAAGTCATCCCAGTTTTAAAACTAAATAAACTATTAGGCCAAGCCTATAATGTTGACTTGTAAATAAAACGTACTTGCCTTAATGCCTATTGCTTGCACCATGCGTGATCGTGTAAATAATTGTGTTCATAAAAAATGACAGGTACAACCGGCAGACTGCAGGTGAAAGTTTCACTGTGGAACCCAAACAAACCTGGTTTACAAGGTTCAAAAGTCAAGTAAGTTAAACAAATGCTGTCACAAGAGCATCTCCCCTTATTTGTGCTTGAGGGGAGCAACATTAGCTAAAGGAGACAAGAAGTGTTCTGGCTATGCCTGAGGAAGTATTTCATCTACCAAAAAATGCCTAAAGTCATCAGTGTGGGAGTATTTTGGATACATAAAGAACGGCCACGAGGTTGTTAAAGAAGACTTACTGAAGAAAAGTCGCTGTTAAATAAAAACACTGTGAACTTAATGCAACATCTTCGAGATAATCATCCAGCAATACCACTTAAGTGAAGGTAAAAAACACTAAGTAATTACTAAGTTAGAAAATCATTACTTCAGTGGCAAGTTACTTCATGAAACATTGAGTTTGTAGGGAATTAAATATAAATGTGTCACTTATGGTCAATGAAGTAGCAGTGGGCTTTCAGTGCAACGTAGCAGGAAAGCAGGAGCATTGCACTGCTTATAAGTTAACACTCGCCAAAATGGCTTGTAATTCCCTCAAAGGAATTCAGTGTGAGCATTTACATCCTGTTGCTTCCTCCAATCTGTGTTGAGTAAACGCTGGTATAGCAAGTAACCATGCTCATGTGTAAAAGACTTCACATTATGATCTTTTAGACTTTCAGCACTATACCATGGGATCTAATTAAATTCATTTCAGTGATTAATAAAACTTGCATAAAATATATTCTCGATTTCTTTCTTTCATTGTTAATACAACTGGGGGGGGGGGGGGGGGGGGGGGGGGGGGACGGACACACAAAACAATAATAGGCAGGATTTTTTTGTGCCACAGGTAAAATGTATTATTAAAAATGAATCTTTTTTTTGTTTGTTTTTGGTTTTTTTAAAGGTTATGGATGAGAGTTGATGATACAAACTACAACCTACATTAGTAATATGTTGCTCTAGGGGATCAATAGAGTTCATCTTAGATTTATATTAATGATAATAATAATTAAACATGCAATATTTTAGATATTAGAAATCAACTTAAGGCATTACTACAGTGTTATACAGGCATTCATTAAAGTTGAAGTTCATCTTGGCATGTATTATTTATTTCCATTTTTCTTATTCACTTTTAGCCTAACACTACCTCTGGCACTGCTGCAGAATATAAAACAATGAATTAATTAATCTGTAATAATCAAGAAATAGTGAAGCCATGAGTTTTTCCCCTGACTATAATCATACCTTTAAAAATATGAAAAAAATGCTGAGGTAAGGAACTGTATCACTTGTTTGCTTTACATTTGTTCCATAATTTCACCGCCTATCAAAAGATGCCAAAGAGGCTAGCGTGCCTTTCATGCATCTCCTTCTGAAGTATAAATGAGAGCCTCCATAACAGCCTGGATCCAAATCCATTAATCTGCTATAGCTGTAAAAAGTTTGCATACCTGTCATGTTTGGGAACAAAATAAATATCCTCATTAACTGTAATGTATTTGGTGTTAAAAGACACTACAGTAACAAAGTGTTTACATTTTTAGCTCTGATTATTTGCCCCAATATCACAGTGTACATATTTCCCTTTTAAGAGTAGTTATGAGTTTTCTGTGACATTGGATTAAGTGTTCAACCAAACACCCAAAGCCATGTCTGACCTGAGGGTGAACAAGCACCCACAGAGCTTTAAGAGCATTTGTTTATCCTGAGGGAGGATATGGCTTTTGGTCAAGAGTTGCTTCAAATGGTTAGATAACTAAACTTTAAAGTCAGAGTTTTTTTTTTTTATATATCTGAAGTGCTCTGCATAATAAAATAGCACTAGATTACAAAAATAATTATAAAAATATATAAATGACATACTCATCTCTGAATCAAGACACAGGGACACTGCAGTGGGCAACAAGTATGTACAGCTGTGTTGATTGTTGGGTAGTAGATTAATTGAGTCCCTGGCGTAATTACTCAGACGGGACAGCGGGCAGACACAGATCCTCAGCATCTCTGATTATGTGGTGTTTGTGCGGTGAAAGGGGTCATTAGTCACTCTCACCACGGCAGCTGGACGTCTTCCCAAAATGCTGCGTTTGTGTATGTGGGCATGTTACTGTGTGAAAGAGGTAGAAATGAAAGAGAGAATGAGAGGGAAACAGGAACATTTAAAATTATGTGAAAAATAATATAAAAGAGTAGCTTGATCATACAACAGCCCAAATCCAGGTCTGCTTTAAATCTCAAAGGTGTTGCAATTTCCAATTTAAAGACATGCAAGACAATAACAAATACAGGTAGGGTGTTATACTCCTGTATTTATATCTTAGTATACAAAGCACTAATCTTGTCTCCCTCTGCATCCTTTCTCACTCAACTCTTAAATATCATTTGAATGTATATATTAAGCTATGTTTTCCATCGTTGTCATCTTTTTTTTTCATTGCTACAGCCCCAAAGCCTTGCCTCTGCTCCCTGTTGGCACACTGCCCCAGACAAACTTGGCATGGTCCTTTCCAATTTGGTGCTTTGCTAAGATAGATATGTTTGCTTTTCTTTCTGCTGACACCCCTCCCCTTCACTTCAAAATAAATATATAAAACCAGCTGAACTTTCTTTTAAAGTTAACCAACTCTGTATGAAGTTACAGAGTCAGTTCAACCAGTGAGACCTTCTTGTCCCAGCTCTCCTCACACATACATTTTGTTTCAGTGTGGCCTTTGTTCTCAGTCAGGTTTCTCCAGATTTTTTTCATGCGGCTCTCTAAACCATCAAAACATGTCTTTCTGTTTTTAATGTAACTGCTACACCAACAAAAATTGAATTGTCTTTTATATCAGTGATTGACAACTGCATAATTATCAGCACCTCATGAATTACAAAACTGCCAATTTTTCCTCAATTAAAGGTTTTACATTTCACACCACTATGGGTTAGGGTTTCATCCAGTTTTAAGTAATATCCTTTAATATGCTGTCAGCCAATGAACAGTTGATTAATCATTAAACGATAAGGTGCTAAATGAATATGCCCGTAGTGCTTCTCAACCATTGATATGGGCTATTTTTCCAGCGCAACCCCAGTAAATAAGGAATAGGTATAATAAATAAAAAGATATGCTATTTGAATTCAGAAAATTAATTAATGCAATGGCATCACTCAAAATTGCAGCTCATACTCCTGCTATGTCTGTCTGTATTCAAGCATAAACAAAGGTTGTTTTGGGTCCTTGAACAAACAATTATATAATGTTATTATTTTTCCCTAATACAATATTCTCTTTAATAATGTAGTAACATAATATCTACCAGACTAGACTAGGTGAAAAAATATAAACAGTTTTTTAGCCAACAAAGACTGATGTCATTAACATCATTATTTTGTATTGTACAGGCTCTCCTCAAAGCTTAAAGTTTGATTTAATTAATCATATATTTAAGGGTTATACATTATACAAAATGCATTAATTCATTTAATGTGACTGTTTAGCTCTTAGAAATTTTCCCACACAGTAACCTTGACATAAATCCCTGAAATTAATTAACCACTGACTTGTGTCACTGAATGTATTCTCTTATCAGCAACTGAAAATATCCTGAATTTATTTATACACATTTTGTATGGCATGAGATCATCACATTTTAACCTGACTTCTCTATCATGGTTGCATGTTTTATAGTAATCTTTGCCCTGTCTGCAGTTAGGTTCGGCTGTGTCTTGAACAAATGTCAGAATGGACCAAAGTCTGCTGAAGTGGTCGTCTCAGCTACAGCAACATTAAACTGAGCCTAACATGCGTAGATGTGTGTCTAAGACTAAAACTAAAACTAGCAGTGAAAAAATAATTTCCTTCACTGAAATAAAAAATAATAGTTAAAAAAAGAAAGAAAACTAAATAAAAAGTACAATGAACAATGCAAATCTAACTAAGACAAAATCAGCTTTGTTTTCGTTGTTGTCTCGTTCTCTCCCTCGTTTTACTGTGTCCTGTTGAGACAACTGATGAAATAACAGGCTAGTTCCAGAAGGTGGCAGCAAAGGCGATGCTGGCTGATGCATAGCATGCAAGAATAAGACACTTGATGTGCAATTTACAATTTTGATAGTCCACCTTTGAAGTTCTCATAGAGAAGCACACAAACAGTTCCAGGAGTTGAGGGAGGAGACAGCTAACGTAAGCTCACAGTTGGACAGCACCACATCAAGACCTCCACAGCAGACCTTACTTAAATGCTTTGCACAGGACAGTACATGCTGTGCTAGCACAAAAGCTTTCCGTTTCTACAAATAAAGGCTTTCCTCCTAATACCTGAAAAAGTAAAACTAAATTAAAACTAGTCAATTCCTCAAAATAAAAATAAAACTACTTAATCACTTGTTAAACTAACTAAAACTAAACTGAACGTGGACTTCAGGGCGAAATCACAAATAGCTATTTGCATGAATGTAAATTAGATCAGTGATTCCCAACCGCGGGGGCGCCAAAGATCCACTGGGGGTCGCAAAGCCCTCTTGATTTAAAGGGGTGTAATAATTTGAATGTGTTAAATATATCGTGATGATCCCTCCTGCAGTATACACGGAGATTAACTAGCAACGTAAACAGGGAGCTGATGGAAAAATGGGAAGCATCAGGGAAAAGAGACTGCAGGCCTGCACAGTCCTCCTTGTGTATGCAGCTCAGCAGAGAAACAAACAGCAGTGGAGAGCTGACACAAAAAGTAAATTCATTACGTTGCTGGAAGTGCAATAAGAGCTTCATGAGTAAAAAGCCAAGAAGAGTCATTTATTAATTTATCAGTGCAATCCGCGCAAAATATGGGCAGACTCATAATGACGATGACAGACGAAAATTATTGCTGTACAGAGTGTGATTTGTGCAACAACAAACTGAATTAAAGCCGCAAGCGGCGATGGCGGGCCCTCGCTCACCCATGCCGACGCGGGGCCTGAGGCATGGCGGGGCTGTGGCGTGAAGCAGAAAGTGAGAAAAAACCTGGAAGGAGGCCAAAAATGCAATGTTTCGTTCATCCAGTAGGGGGCAGTCACAGGTAGTTACACATATGGTCTGGTGTGTTCAGGGCGGCCACTCATCAGTCATGTGAAGTTTGGAGTGAATTGGACAAAGCATGAAGGAGTTATGAGAGGTTGATGGTTCATCCACCAGGGGGCAGTAGAGTGTAACAAAACACAAGCGGTTGCGTTCAGGGTGGGACAGTGATTACACATGTGAAGTTTTGTGGAAATCGCACAATGATGATGTAAACATTACAATTTCAATAGGGCTTTCGCCAGGCGACTTGCAGTCGCCGCTCGGGCCCTAATGATAGATTATAACAGGAAACAGAAAAATGAGAACAGTCATGAGTTCACTGAGGTATACGGGAGCAAGGTTATGGAAGGCTTTGAAGGTGAGAAGTAGGATTTCAAATTTTATCCGGGACAAAACAGGTAGCCAGTGCAGCTGGGAGAGGATGGGGGTGATGTGGGCCATGCATGTAGTGTGAGTGAGGATTCTGGCTGTTCTGGATGTGCTGAAGTTTTTGGGTGGATTTTGCCAGGAGATCAATGAAAAGGGAATTACAGTCGGCAATGCGGGGAATGATGAATGCGTGAACCAGGGTCTGACCATCAGAATTTGAGAGAAATGGGCGGAGGTGTGCAATGTTACGGCGGTGTAAGAAGGATGTCTTGGTGAGGAATATAATATGAGCATCAAAGGTAAGAGTAGAGTCGAAAAGGATGCCAAGATTCCTGACTGCTGGTGCGGGGGTGAAAGATAGACTACCAATGGTCAGAGTGGAGAGTTTAGGAAGTGAGGATTTGGAGCCAATGACCAGTACATCTGTTTTGTCATAGTTGAGTTTGAAGAAATGCATCCACATTTCTAAATCATCAAAGTTTACAATGGTAAAAATATGGGTCCCTCAAGAAAAAGGTTGGGAACCACTGAATTAAATAATATGCATATATTTGGTTCAAAATTGGCCCCTTTCTAGCAAATGGGCCTCATAGCAAAAACAGTCAAATTCACAGAGTTGGTGGTAACTGCGGCACACTCACCCACTGACTCAGTTCCCCTCCTTTCTCTTTCTCTCTCGCTTTTAAATGTTCAAGCTATTTAAAAATAAATACACGCTAATGGAGCTCAGGACTAAGGGCTGCGTTATTACAAAAAATCCCACCGTACAAACCTGAATCTGAGATTAGCAGCAGATTTGTATGTGAAGCAGACCATTAATTGCTGTCAGATCCTGGCCGATCAAGTGTTAATAAAGTTTCTGCTGTTGTACTGCCTGCGTAATTGCGCACAGCCTCTTTCTAAGTTTAGAGACGCACTTCAGCTGCTGGTTTCAGCTGCTGCGTGATGCTGCAGCCAGCTGTGACACTCAGCCAGCTGTGTGAAACAAACAGAGCATTAGTAATGATGTTTCTATGAAATCCTGGATACATTTAGTGACACCTAAACAATAACTGTAAGATTCAGATATTAGCCTAACACGTCTCTGATCTGCCTGAGTCACATTAATGGCTGTATTGTGACATTTGACATTTAAGTAGATTATGTTATAGATGTGAAATACTAAAGAAGGAAACATACATAAAAGCTGATAGTGTAGAGCTATGTATGTGTGTGTGTGTGTGTGTGTGTGTGTGTGTGTGTGTGTGTGTGTGTGTGTGTGTGTGTGTGTGTGTACCTTGGCTAATTAAAGGCACGCAAATTGAGGCTCTTTTATGCTCTCCACAGTTTTCATTATGGACCAATCTGTGCTGAAATGTTGAGAAAAGGCTCAAACACTGGAAACCTCTCTGCTCACTCAATCAGATGCAAAACAAGGGCAAATTGCACTCAGCTGCAAAACTTTATGGGTGTGTTTGCACTGGTGTATCATTAGCACAATATCTTTTGTGAATCGGACCTTGAGACTGGGCCGATAGTGTTTGCAAATGATGCCCAATTTATGGTGCTATTAACCGCCGCAATCCATTCTTTGTGAATTTGCCCCTCACTCTTTTTTTTCAAGACTCACTTTATTATACTATTGTAAAGTGAGTCTAGAAAAAAAGAACATCTTTCTTTACAGTCTGTAACATATTTAATTTTAATTCCAACTATTACCTGGGATGTGTCACTAGTTATTTTACTTATTACTTATTACAGCACCACATGTAGATGCACAAACTCAGTGCAAAGAATTAATGTGTAATGCAGGGCTGAGGCAGCATCAAAACTCTATTACACAGGCATTACATTAGATAATTATCTAATTATCTGTATGACTCGAGTCATGAATCAACAAATATGTTTTGGATTTTGGTTTGACGTTGTTGGCAGGCAACTTGACAGAGTCGAAACAAGAAATGTTGCTACATTATCTTTGATAGAGAATAACAATGTCCTGACAGGCAAACTGTGTAAGTAGAAGACATCATGAACCACTGCAATGTGATCCATGATCAAATACAACGTTGGATAAGACTCCCACTAAACCCACTTGGGTGTGTATTTTCTGTCCCTGCTCCTGTATCGTACGCAGCTTAAAGAAAACTACAACAGGAAAATGCATTATTCATACTGTATGAAGATGGGAGAACATCTCTCTCTCTTGTTTTTTCTTCATAAAAATGCCACACTGCAATGGTGTTTCAATGATCCAGGCAGGTCACATCCTGCTGGATCGGAAGAAGAAGAAATGACTTTTCTCTTGTCATGTTAATATTTAATGGAGTAAACAGAAAGCAAACGGTAATGTAAACATATTCTGTGTGGTGTGGTAAATGGTAGGGTATTGATTTAGTTTGTACATGGCTACAGAGTGTGTGGTTAGTGGAGAAGTAGAGGCTGAAGTGTTTCCTAAAGAGATGAGGGGAGAATATAAATGTACAGTAGAGAGATAATAAAAAGACACTTCTTGCCTTTGCTTTGAGTCTGTCTGGTCAGATTCAGTTTCCGTTAAGTGTGTGAAGCCACACTGAATCTCCCGAGTCAACTGGATGTCTCTCCTCCAAACCATAAACTCAGCACTTTTTCTTTTAATCAGTCAACTGGCTAGCCGGTCAGCACTGAGCTATAGCTCTGTCCACTACCTGTCATCTGAGCCAGGCTACTACTGCCTAAAAACCCAGGGGGGATATAATGACTGCCCTTTCATCACTGACACTGTCCAGTATGAGGAGGGAAAGGGTGATTTGAAGTGATGGAAAGTAACCGCACCCCTTACAGAGCACGCATATAAAGCAATGTCCTCGGCTTGCATCAGCAAATTAGTTTATTTGTTCTAATCCAGACCTTTATTAAACATTTCATGTGAAAAACAAAAACAAACTCACATTCAGAGAATATATAATTATCCCAGCTTGTGTTTGTTGTTTAGTAATGAGCTTTTTCACTATGTATATTGGACGGTTGTATTGGACTTTGCTCTGTATGTATTGTATGTAAATTTTGTTGAATGAACCCCCTTAATTCCTTAAGCGTTGAGTGGTAGTTGTTTAGTTCACCAAAACAAGCTGAAATGCAAACCTGTGTGAAACATCAGTCTTCATTTTAATGAATGGTTTTTGTTTAAACAGGCATCCTGTGCAAACTGTGAGATTTTCAGTGTGTTTGTAGTTAGAATAATTTTACACTGTGTAGTGGAAATTTGTCTGCAAGCACTCAGGGAAATAAACACACATACACAGAGTATTGGCAATTTTAAATAATATAATCAAAATATTATGCATTGCATTTGGAGAGAGAGAGAGTACCTGAGTTACACAAGACAGAACAAAACTGCTGCTCTCTCTCCCCAAAGGTCTGAATCCAGTACTATTATGCTTGCAACAACACACACACACACACACACACACACACACACACACACACACACACACACACACACACACACACACACACACACACACACACCTAATAGTGATTGGCTACTCTGACCATGGTCTCACCATCATCTCGCAAACTTTTAAACCTATCACAGAAAAGCAAATAAGGCCAACGCAGTGCAGACAACAGGTCAGTCTAAACATTGTCTTTACTTCATGGTCATGCCACATCATGCTTGCAGTAATCATGTAACAAAGCCCCCCTATTGTCAGAGTCCTGCTTACTAGTCTCATGAAACCCTGGCTGCATGCACACTCAACATCACCAGACAGGACACGTGTGGTGCAGCATAAAACACATCAAAGGAATAATCACATTATATGGCATAAATGATAATACTTGATGTAAATTCTCTATCGCAAATTTGATACTTTCACACAGACCTGAAAATGAGCTCTGAACATTGATTTGGTGGTATTTGCAAGTTCAAAAGAGAGGGTTTCATATCCAGATGCAAGAGCACGTGACACTTGACATATAAGGACACACCTGGAGTTAAAATCTGATACTGGAAGGTGAGGAAAATCAAAGCTTTGACACAACAGAGGACAAAGTTCCTGGATGAAATGGAGGGAGGCCAGTTTAGCAGTGTCAGTCAGTGATGTGGAAACAACATCAAACATCTAATAACATGCATAGTATTTACATATGCTGTGACCATGTTGTAGTCAGTCATCATCAGTATTAACTGTATGACAAAATTAAAAGTTAAATCACAGTATGTAAGGCAGAAAGGCTGGGGAGGAAGAGACAGTCAGGAAGGGTGTAGCCAGTCACCTAAGGACATAGCACCTAATAAGCATGATCTGTGTAACTTTGTGTTTGTGGTAATGTAAAACCTAAAGGAAAGAAGCCACAGAGGGATGCTTCAGTGGTGCTGGGAAGTTTGAATGTAATCACCTCAGTAATTGTGAAATCATTAAAGGGGACCTATTATGCCCTTTTACAGCTCTATATTTGTATTCCTTTATTTGTCTTATACTTCATGCAGCCCCTCAGTTCAGTCTGTCAATTCACGTAGTCGTAGCTCATATATCTTTGAGGCCCCCCTTCCGATGAGCACACTCTGTTCTGATTGGCCAGTTTTCCAGAAGCCTAACAAGAAGCATTAGTATCAGATTCATGTTAATTTACTTTTGATGGAAACCAAATATTTCCTGCTTTACTGCTTCAAATTAAAATATTTTAAATTGACCGAACAACGGGAGACTTTTATAGTGAATAACTTATAGGAGATAGCAGAGCTGCATTAGCAGTGATAGAAACCAGGCCACAAAACAATATATGCATATATGCATTTCAAGCTATGTGTTCAACAGATCAGTTGGAAATAACAGGAGGAACAGTGCAAGCAGAAACAGCCACAGTGTTATGCCCCTAGTGTTTGTTTCTAGAAAACACAGTTCTGTGTGATTTGTTTATTTTCGTAACAATAGCAACATAGAAGCAGTGCATGCTGGGAGACATACAGGAAGTAAATTCACCATTTTCTTTCTTTCAAATAAGCTTTATTTATCACTCACTTACAAAACATACACCGTAGCAGTGCAGTAAACATAGAAATAAAAGGATAAACATTACATTAATAATAAATGTAAAACAAATAAATAATACAAAAATAAAAATAGGCCAGGGGTCACGAGTAAAGAAAAAATTAAATTAAAGATATTGAAGTGGGAGCACAGTCTCATAGTTTTGATAGCTTTCTTGTTTTTAGCAGAGGATATTGACTTAAAATACAATTTGTTCTTTCATAAAAATACAGAAGAGGTTTCAGTAAATTCACCATGCGGCCATCAGCTACAGCTGTGTGAGCACAGTCATCAATCAGCTCTTCAGTTACTAGGCTATTCTTCCTCCCTCTTTGCTGAGGCAACGTCTGTGAGTATTATTCATTCAGTAAGATAAAGTTATGAAGCAATTTTCAGTTTATGTGAATATTGAGACTGCTGAGATGCTAATTGTGTTGCAAAGCTAAGTAAGCTATAGTTTGCTGCTGCTTACTGTTTTCATTTGGTTAATTGTGTTTTCATCATATTGGCTGTGCTACTGGGATCGCTAAATCATGCTATTTACCAGATACTGTTGTGACGTTTGGTTTGTTTAATAATGCAGACATTTTGTTGTATTGTGTTTATAGTTTCACAAGATTCCCAGTAAACTTCATGGACATGTATCATCTGTGTCCTGAAGTTTTTTGGGAATGTTTAAACTAAAATGGAAACATAGCCCATGACACACAGTGATGATGATGCTGTTTGATGAAGAGCAGCAGACAAGTCCAACAGGTAAATTTTTTTTTTGCCATGCTGTGTAATGCTTGGTGTTACTACCCCAAAAAACAATGGAAAAATTCCACAATGTTAGTGGAGAAGAGTTGTGAACCCGTTCATTGTATATGGAGCAGATGACCATATAAAGAAATCCATCACAAGCCGACATTAGTTTGGGCTGATAGTACAAAAAAAACCTTTTTGCTAAAAGGGATTATTTCTCAATACGTTTACCTCATTGTTTGACACTTGGCTATATTTAATATGAACATCCAACTTTGTAATGATATATACCTATGCATGAAAATAAAAACAAGTTATGATAGGTCCCCTTTAAGTGTTTTACTTGTATGTTTTAACATGGCAGTAGCAGAGATAAGTATTTAAATCAATATTCAAAACAAATAACTTTCACTGCAGCAGTAAGAAACTGAATTTCTTGGTGATACACAAACAGATTTCCCTTTGTTTGTGCATTTAAAGTGTGAAAAACGTGTTTAGTGACAGTTTAATGTCCAGTGTACCCAATACAATCTGAGCATGCTAAACTGACATATAGTTCACCAAAGTTCATCAACATGTCTATCAATTTTCTGCAAGTTATGTACAAATGCCCTTCTCCCAAGCTATATCCTCCAGCTCTTCCTGGGGGTTTCCTGATGCACTCTCAGACCAGTCAGGATATGTAATCCCTTTAGCATTTTCTGTTCCTCCCACATGGGTGTACCTACAACACCTTCAAACACAGGCATCCTAATCAGATGCCCAAACCACCTCAGTGGACCCTTTCAAACATGAAAGAGCAGTGGTTCTACTCTGAGCTCATTTCAGTTGTCTGAACTTTTCACCCTATCCCTAGAGATGAACACAGCCTCTCTGCAAAAGAATCTTCAGCCGTCTGTATTATTTCATTATTTCAGTCATCACCATAAACTCATGACCATATGTTAGGGTTGGAACATAGATCAACAGATAAATGGAGAGCTTTTTCTAAAGGCTCTGCTACCTCTTCTTCTCACGTTTTACTCTATAATACACATTTTACACATCTATACAGTTGACACTATCATCTATAGCAACAGCTGTCAAGAGCATACAAAGCATGAGGGTTTTTTTGGAAACCTTAAGGCAGCCAAGGCACATGGCCAACCCAAGGAAGTGTGAAATTAGACAGATTGAGGTACCATATATGGGTACAACTTGGGCTGTTGGAACATTACTTTAAGATATAGATAAAACAGCAGTCTGGGTGAATGTCCTTATATGAAATGGTTTCTAAAAAATAACAGTAAAGTCCTTTAATACCAGACAGATCAAAAACTGACCAACTGTTCTACAATTGTATCTCAGGTTTTGCCCGTTGTACAATATATTGCTGAGATATGAGATGTGGAAGCAGCTTTTTTCTTGAATGTTTGGGGCTTGTCTTCTCCCAGAGATCCTCTGCTTTTCCTGTACAATGGCAGCAAGCTTTGACTGTGTGACTCTTAGCACAACACAATGATAAAAATATCTCTTTTCATCAGGTAGAAAGTTGTCATGTTCTGCTACTTTCACTTGGGAACCCTGTGCTATGATTTAGCACTACTGAAGGGGCTGCACTGCAAGAAAGATGCACAGACTCAGATTAGTGGTTGGTATCTGACTTTATAGTATTTATCTAAAGGAACAGAAACAGAAATGTTATATGCTAACTTTATGAGATTTAAAAGCACTGTCACAAGAATACAACTTGCTCATATTCTACATGGTCATTGAAGAGGTTTTGAGGTATGAACAAAATTCATTCAGATCTTACCCACTAGCAGTGGGGGAGTGTGGGAAGACAGCACTTTTTAAACTTGCGAAGTTCCCAAATCTGAATACCATATTTGGAAAAGCAAAAATAAGATGTTTGAAGTATTTCTTACTTTCAGTCTTTTATTATATTTGGATGCAAAGATAGCATGCCTCTAATCATGGAGAAAACATATTCGACTGAAAATAACTTTTCTCACATAACTAAAAGGGAAGGGGGGGAAGTTTTTTGAGCTCCATGTCAAACTGTCACATACAAGGAGATGTTTGGGAGAGTCATAAAGAGACAGAGACAGGGCTGTTTATTTGTAAGTTCTTTGTTTGTTCCACAAATAGTAATTGTTACTGTTCGTCCTTGTAGGTCTTATCTCCTGATACTGTGGGGGGAAACTGACTTGACTGGGAGTGCATGAAGAGTACTGCCCTGAAGGATAGTTTCTGTGTTTTGTTTTGTTTCTATTTTTTTTAAATAGGCTGATACAAAAATATTATATTAACTATTAAAAAAATACAATAGGCAATTTAATGTGCATGTTGCCCACCTCATAAATGTTCTGTGCAAATCCAAATAAAGAAGGTAAGTCATAATAAAGATATTTATAAAATATGTCTTTCAGTGTCGAGTTAAGAGTGAAATTTGGAGTGTGATTTGCCAAGAACAGAGTAGCTCAGTGACAATGACGACATTTTGAAATATTTTTTTCAGTTTTTTATTTATTTTGGCAACTTAACATCTGACACCTTTAAATGTCCTTGATCAATTAATTGTAATTTTGGAATCATGCATTAATGATTATCAAATGTATAAAATCATCATGTAGGTCAAGGGAATGCTTTTTGAGAATCACAGAAAATATTGTCCGTTCATCACAAGGAACAAGAAGGCCTCTCACTCGCACTAACAATTGAAAAATAGATTTAAAAAATTGTGTTTTTATCAAATCTACTGAATCTTAAAATACATTTGTAGGATTCTGTGACTTTACTGCTGAAAATCCCATTGTAACGATAAAGTCCTCTTCAGAATCTCTTTACTGTCAAGTAAATTGATCCTCTGTCAGGGAAAATTCAACGGCATTATCCCCACCGTCGCTCTCTGCACTGTCAGTATCCTATCGAGGCAATGTGCTGTGCTTGACATCCCTTTGTGTGGTACTGCTTGAACTATGTCTGGGAAGACTGAAACAGAGAAGATATTGGAAGGAGTTTTATTGTAGGTCAGCCTTGAAGATGATGCCATGTGTGAAGATCAGTGATGCGAAAACACATGAAGAGGTAGGTGGAAGGCTGCTGTGGTCCCCAAGGAGGGACGACACAGGGCATCATACTGCCATATGCCAGACCTGCAGAGTGCACACTGCAGCAGTGAGGTGCGAGTGTATACAGTGATGGCAGCCCTACATTTGCATGCACAGAAAAAATTAGGGTATTGGTAAATCAGGTAAGAAGGAAAACAGAATGCACTACACAAGTCCTGTTTACATGCAGATGGTCAATGATGAGATTTCTCTCTTACCACATATTACAAATGTTTTTGAACCAAAGCTGGTGAATTTTACATTTACTGTAGTGTATGTGATATAAAATGCTGTCACGGGAGGTTTTTTTTAACTTTTGCTAGAGAATTTAGAGTCACTGTGTGAAGATATTGTTGAGCTATGAAAATATATGTACATACTTAATCTAACCATGGCAATAATTTTCCTGTTTTTCTGATGCACGTGTGCTGATGTAAAACCCATTTAAATCCAGGCTCAAGCTGAAAAAAGCAGCTGTGTTTCTCATTTACATGGCACTTAAACAAATCCATACTACTACATATAAATAACTGGGTTATAAAAGTGCATGTAAATGCACTGTCACATGAGTGATAACAACTTTCTCATATTTGTAAGCAGTAACAAAACAATCCTCACTCCATGGTCATTTATTTGGTCACCTCACATGGAGCATGTATTCATACTCAAAAAAAGTATTTATCATCAAACCTGGTTTATAATTTCTGTTGCATTGTTGCAAGGCAACAATATGCTGAGTAAAAACAAATCATACCTTCCAAAAACCATGATGTATAGGATATGTGTACCAAGTGCTGGTATCAATGCAAATAATGACAAACTCTGATTTTTTGGGGGGCATCTGTTTTCCACAATTTGCAGGTGAGGAAGGTAAAAATCCAAAAATGTCCATGATAATTCCTCGAATGGAGTGGGAGAGCTTTTAACATTGAGAGAAAGAGCTGTTTATAAGCCCTGAATGATCCATCTTGTGAGCAATAATTTCCTGGCTCGACCGATCTCTCACACTTAGATCTTGTCCACTTTTTTTCCTTAGTAGGAGGTGCAAGTGGCAAGAAGTAAGGAGATCAAGGTGCCGGCTGCCAGAGAAGTGGCAAAAATGGCTTCTTTCCATTACTTTTGAACATCACTTTTTACTGGATGTGTTTGAAAAGAAATTGTTGCAATTCTGTTATATTATTGTCCTATTCTATTGTTTGCCACAGCTCTTACAATTATATTTATTGCTGCTGGGCCTCCCCATTTTGTTTTGACAGCTAAAGGCTGTTATGCCGCTGGTGTTTTAGGTCAGTAATTCATTTTTGCAATGATGAAGTGTTTGCTCAACTGCCAGTAAAGCCCTGCATTTCTTGCATGCTTTGACTGATATAAATGGTGTATAGTATTTTGGATTGTTTATGTGACAGTAATAATTTGCCTTTTGTTCTTTTGTGTACCATTTCATAACTTGTGAATGAATGGAAGCAACTAGCTCTTCAGATTGATTATAAATGCACACCTTGTCCTACATACTGTATGTATGGATTGAATACACTTATCCTCAGCAGGTTACCTTTGGAGGACAAGCAAGTCAAAACATTTTAATATGATCTCACCTTGGTTTCAGGAGTAACAGCATACTGAATAACACATCAGTTCAGTGATATTTTCTTTAATGTTTTTAGATGAGCTGATAATAAAACATAAACATTACTTGCAAGCCTATTCATGTGTTGACTATAACTGTCCTTAGCCAACATGAATCAGCACAGTACCTCTCTAGCCTCCTCCTCGTTTCAGTGCAGAAACAGTTCAGGTTAGGAAGTGTCCTCTTAAAGTATAAACCACTACTGGACTAAGGTATGTACAGAATATATTGCCTTTATGTAATCATTTTCCAATCTCTCTCTTGTGTTGATTCGCAATCTCTCAAATTGTAAACACCAGATACTGAGTCATATTTTTTTTTTGACTGTTTTTAGAGTATATTCCTGCATCCAGAAAGGTAACTCACTGAAGTCCAAAATACAAAATGCATATATACCAGTGATAGATTTAGTCACATTCAGTGTATGTTACATAGTAAGCAACTCAGCTAGCAAGTAGCTGTAGCACTATGGGCAAAAATATGCATAAGTAGAAATTGAGTTTGAATAATTTATATTTTAAATTTGAATTGCTAAAACTTGAATAATAGCATTAAAACTTCATTTGAATCACATCATTTGATTTTTTTTCATCATTTTATTGTTTAACTTGAACTAATTGCATTAAAAAACTTGAAACTTAGAGTAATAATTATGAATTTGAATTAATTTGCTCTGAAAATGTATTTGCTCTTCATTGAAAATTAAACTCTATGTACTTCCACATTCAGTTCTCACGTCTCAAATTCAGTTCTCATGATTCAAACTCAATCCTTGCAGTTCAATTTTCTACTGAAACACACATCTTCTCTTTAGTCATCAGATACTAAAGTTTTTTAAAGACTCCAGATTGAACCTTCACTATGTGACACCCTTGATTTGCCACAGCGATTGAACCTGGTTGTTTTAAAGGGAACAAAGCTTATAACATTCACAAGAAGTCTACTATAGATGTGTGCTGGAACCCTGCTAAATGCTGGGAGCTGCTGTGCAGGAGATTATGAGTTCAGGGGGATCTTGATGACAAACTGCCTTCACGTTTTAAATCACCTCTACATCGAATTCTGAATACTGAGTATATGACACTGAACCCATGTTGTGTTCTTAGCCTAAGCCATACACAATTATGTGAGCCAATTTCACTGCAAACTTTATAACACTGTTCAAAAAGGGACAGTGCACCAGTAAAATATGTTTTCATTCTTCAGTCATCTCATTTTATTGATCCTGTGTTGTGCTTGCTTAAACAATCAGCAAAATAATCAGTAATATTGGTGAATTCACAACTAAATTAAATTAATTTATCATGCAAAAATGCTAAATATATTTTGGTTTCAAACAAAAAGGTGAGCCCACTATAGGCTCACCTTTTTTTCTTAGCTTAGGTGTTAAACGCAGCATGGTCCTTTGTAGCCCATCTGCTTCACCCCTCAATGAGTTGTTGTACAAGGTACTACTGCACACCTTCAGCCTTTCTGTAACATTAATCAAGTCTGGCCATTGTTTAATCCCTCTCTATACAGACGACCATAATGCACTAAAATCCAAGTGGGGTAGTTGTTTGTCAAATACTGGGGCCATCACATACGATAACAGCAAACATAATATGTACAAAGTTACACAGACATTTTATCTGTACTAAAGATCAGTGTTGCAATAACTGAACCTCTTCACCCTGTTTACGTGATTTATTGAACTGCAGCCACTAGGTGTATGTTTATGTAAATCTCCCAGTAAGATTGTTGTATCTTTTCATTTATGTTGCCTAAAGGGAAATTTAAGTGGTTTTATTATTGAGGCAGAGTTCCCTCCACTCTTGCAGTTTTCCATCCAGGCGTACAGATCTCATTTTGTTCAAGTTGAGAGAGTGCACTCACTGATTTTTTAAGTATAGATTTGCAGTAAATCATGTTAAAACAAAGTCCACAACACCATATCCATGAATGAATAATTACAGGGGAAAATATGATTCATCCGCACCTGTAAAAACACAGGTCCAAAAGTTCATTTTGAAATAAATTGTATCAAAATTTCCATATTGAATAAAAAAGTTAAACGTATTTCAAGAAGTTGGAACAGAAAAACTTTTTTTTCATTCAGTTTCAGTGACAGTGCTCCCACTGTAGATTCATGTTCTTGCTCTTCAGCTGATGTGTTTAACTGCATAATTTTCTGCTGCAATCTCACATCTGCTTGAAAGCTTCAATAATGTTGTGTTGTCTATCAATGAATAAATTACTTTTGGAAACTACACTAATTTAAAACCATATAAATTACATTTCCAGTAAAGCCCTGCATTTCTTGCATGCTTTGACTGATATAAATGGTGTATAGTATTTTGGATTGTTTATGTGACAGTAATAATTTGCCTTTTGTTCTTTTGTGTACCATTTCATAACTTGTGAATGAATGGAAGCAACTAGCTCTTCAGATTGATTATAAATGCACACCTTGTCCTACATACTGTATGTATGGATTGAATACACTTATCCTCAGCAGGTTACCTTTGGAGGACAAGCAAGTCAAAACATTTTAATATGATCTCACCTTGGTTTCAGGAGTAACAGCATACTGAATAACACATCAGTTCAGTGATATTGTCTTTAAACTTTTTTTTCATTCAGTTTCAGTGACAGTGCTCCCACTGTAGATTCATGTTCTTGCTCTTCAGCTGATGTGTTTAACTGCATAATTTTCTGCTGCAATCTCACATCTGCTTGAAAGCTTCAATAATGTTGTGTTGTCTATCAATGAATAAATTACTTTTGGAAACTACACTAATTTAAAACCATATAAATTACATTTCATTTTCTTTTAAGTTCATATTGGAGTTGGCAACAATAAAAGCAATTATGGGATTCAATACCTGTACATTGGTCAGTCAATTATGGATGTTCCTGCTATTGGGTTTCTTCAGGCGTCCCTGATGATGGTCCCCCACATACTGTAGGCCAGTGGTCTCCAACCCTGCTCCTGGAGAGCTACTGCCCTGCATGTTTTAGGTATCTCCTCACTCTAACTCGTTATCAAGCAGCTGAGGCTCGTCAAAGGGCTTGATAACGAGTTGATTATTAGAATCAGGTGTGTTAGAGTGAGGAGATACCTAAAACATGCAGGGCAGTAGCTCTCCAGGAGCAGGGTTGGAGACCACTGCTGTAGGCATTGCCTCCTAATAAATGTTTTACCTTTGTGTGTGGGTAGGGCTGTGCAAGATGACCAAATCGTATATCCTGATATAGGTCATTTAATATACAGATAATGATACATATCATAATTTATCATATTTTCTGTAAGTTCAATGAAATTGCATCATTTGCAAAGTATGGTTCTCTAGTCTGTCCATCTATTGCTCAGATTTCATTAATGAATAACTTTTTTTTTTACTCGCAGAGCTTTTATTGCACTTACAATAAGTGTAACTGTCGTCAATTCCCGCCTGTGCTGAAACACTGAGAGCAGAGGAGAGTAGTACGATCATAAATGACAGCATAACGCAGTAGAGACTCTCACCCTCAGCTTAATTGAAACAAGTGTACATAACTTAGGTAAATAACATAAATAAATAGTCTTTACTGCATTTTGCTGTCATTTATGGTCACGGTACTCCCATTTTCTGAGAACCAATATAGCCATTAATATTCCAACATTCCAACCATAGAGAACAACTACTGAACATATCTTTAAATAGTCATATAAAAGCCTACATTTAAACAGCAAAAAAACACAAACACATTAATCCAACAAATGTATTTAGTCAGCAGGATGACAAATATGCAAAATAAGTCACAATGTTATGATGGTACAGTCTCAATGGTCAATAACTCTCAGCCATTTAGCGAAATCGGCCTAATCCTAGTCTAAACCACAAAAGATATTGGTCTAACCTATTGATTGTGATTTGCTACACAGCGAAAGGAATGAAGGAACATAATATGACACCAGACATATTTCCATTGTCACACAATATCTTAACATCGCACAGCCCTATGTGTTTTGTTGTTTATACTAGCACTTTTGTTCCTATAATATCTACCTGTTGGTAAGCCTGCCTTCCAGGTGTGCAAAAGCTGTCCATGTTATTTATAGTTGAGGTATTCTCTCTGCACATTTTTTGCAGCACATTCTGCTGATTGAACTGACAGCATTTCAATCATAGTTCTAAGTAAAATGCCATGACTGCCCTGCAGTTATACACTCACATGGGCTGGGGTCATAACAGGTGCTGTAAGACATGCACAAACTTTCCTGTCCAATCTAGAAGTTCATGGGAGTACTTAGTAGGTTTCAAGATATTTGAAAAAGGTTTTTTAATAGTGGGGAAATGTATGAATGTATCAGTGTTTGAATATGAGGTAATTGTTGGAGTGTTAACACTGTTTGTTATGGGTTTTACTATGTGAACAGTTTTACAGAGCAAACTGGTGAAGTAGACTTAGGGACTATAACTGCAGAGATTTGTACTACGATTTGGCAAAATAGTGTCATCTGTTTAAAATGGATGGATTCATGTCGAAAAACAATGGATGGAAAACGGATCATTCAACCGGATGTATTTGCATTGTGTTCGGACTATGTGTTATGCAACTTTGCTCTCTCCAGCTCCATCATACAGATTTAAGACAACGCCCAAAAAGACATATATTTTTACATTAATCATTCCAAACCTTTGTTTGATCATCCGAACGAAAGCACACACAGAAAATAGCCCTTTTGTAGCAGCCATTATAGCTATCAGGTGGCCGTCAGGTTGAAATAAACAAATTTCCCTTTAACCACTGCAGCTGTAGTATGTCACTGATAGACCAATAGAAACGTGCATATTATTTCCTGACATTGTGTATCTGCTGATAAAGGTGCTCAGTATACACAGTAAAAAAAACTATCATTCCTGATACTTAGGATCTTCTAGGGAAATACAAAATGCAAAATACAATTATCCGTAGACTATGAAGGAAGACAGTTGTTGCTAACAATTATTTTCATTATCATTTAATCAACAGCTTATTTTTCTCGATTGATTGCTTGGTCCACAATTATTATGACAGTTTCCTAAAGCCAAAAGTGACGTACCTAAATTGCTTCTAGGTCAAAACGAAAATAGATTTAGTTTAGTATTACATATGACAAAGAAAAGCAACAAATGATCACCATCAAGAAGCCATAAAGAGGAAATATTTAAAATTATTGATTGAAAAATTACTTTTTTTTAAATAGATTAATAGACTAACTTTCTGTTGATCAACTTATCTATTAATCATCTAATTTTTTCATATATGTCCGTGTTTTTAAAATGATTTAGAATGTTTTCCAGCTTACGTTAAAATATCTCCAGCAGTGGTGTAAGAAGAAAAATCGCGGACACTGACTAGTTACTGTCCTTACGATAAGAAAAGCGAAGGGTGAAAAAACATCACATTTGCTTCAACAGTGAATGTATGTGATGAAATGAAGCACATTCAGTCTGATTAAGATGACATTAGGGCAACAGTGTAAGCAATGGCTGTTTGTTACCACCCACAAAAAGAGAACTGCAGGAACCAAAAGTACATGCGAGGGAGGGAATAAACTAAACCTCCACTCTAAGATAAGTGCTAAGTACTAGACAAGTAAGGGAAAAAGGTGTCATATGTCAGTGAACCCAAAGGCAGGCCTGTGAGTGATGGTGTGATTTATCATGGCATCATTTAAGACAGCCATGTGTCCTCTCACTCAGCTGCTCAATACCTGACAGACTCTGTCAATACACGCAAAAAACACACATTTCCAATACAAACATAAGCACAGCACAGATTGTAAACATACAGTAACTATAAGTATAAAATCCATCAAAGCAACAAAAGCACCACAGCAACCCTTTATGTGAAGCATGGAGCAGTGAATGCATCTGTGCCTTCCTAATGGACAGTGACACTGATAGAGTTCAAATTTACTGTCATAGAGATCAAACATGAAACATTTCATGTCATATTATGATTTTGATTGACAGCCATGCTGCTCTTCCCAGTGCTACATAATGTTTAAAATCTACATCTCAGACACTACATACCTCTACTTGCAATTCACATATTTATATAAATATGTTATGTTATTTGTGTATAGAAGTCTCACAAAGCCAGTCCACTAATTTCACATTATTCATTGTATTCTGACAAAGTTCAGGCTGAAGGCACAGAGGAACAGGAGGGGTGAACTGTGTGCACGCAGTGTACCAGAACTGCCAGAACCATTAAGCAAGAGAGCAGTTCCTAGGGAGAAAGTGAAAAGTGAACTTTGACCTCAAGATAATCATGTTGAAGTAACCAATCAAACTGGAAATCCACCATGAATTTCATGCCAAATACTGGTTTCACAATCCACATTCATTAGGTATGAAGTAAAGCTGAAACAATAGACAATTGATTAGCTCCTTGACTGAAATCAATCTACAACTATTGATTGAATAATAGATGGAGAATATTATTATTCCTATCTTCCAAATCATTTGCTTTTTTGCCTTATGTAATAGTTAACTGAATATCTTTAGTTTTTGAAGTATCATCCAAAAAAGAAAAGCTATAATTATGTCACAATTAAGTACCAATTTTCACTATTTCAGACACTTAGAAACCAAATGGTATGGGAGCGGGGGGTAACTATCCCATTTAAAATGTATCAGTTAAAACAGTTACTAAGTAAAGTAGAAGCAAGTCAAGTAATTGACCGACCTTCCTCCTACAAACCTTTGCATATCCGTGGAAGTTACTGAGGACAATAAATTATCCAACATAAACAAATCCTACTGCTGATATCTTCTATTTAGAGACAATATTTATTTCTGCTATGTAACCTTGCTAAACACAGTTGTAGTTTCTCTCAGATACTTTGAAGTTTAAGGGGTTTCTTTGTGTCTAATGTATTCATCGAATATTTTATAAGAACAATTTAACAGACCTCAGAATGTAGGCATTTGCAGATATATGTACTTCTACAAAAATAGGAAAAGTGGTCTTGATGGGTTTATTTAGTTTGTGGATTAACATATAACCATGTCTGCCAATGATTGGACAGTTACACAAGCTATAACAGAAAACAATCTCAAATTTCAGGAAATAAATTATATAAAATATGTTTGTTACAAAAGGTATGTGATTTTAATCTCATGCCTATGGAAATCATTTTGTGATAAAGGTTTAGAACATCTTGGTTAGATTTCATTTAATTTGATGCACTAGATGTACAGGGGCTGCACAAAAAGTGAGTGCTGATGGTGATGTGCTAATTTACACATTAATACATCCAACTGTCTGTCAGGATTATGTCAGTCCTCCACTGCTCTGCCAATCTTCTACTGCGTTATTCCTTTCAACAGCATATCAGACATGACCATCCAAGAGGAAAGGGTCAATATTAACGAGGATGAGGGCCACTTTATTCAGGTTTGGGGATGCCACAAACACCTGAATGATCTACAGTCTTGACCTTCTGACTTCTATTCCTCAACCACATACAGAAGAACAGGTAAAGTGTAAAAATAATGCTTGGCCTGTGCATTAAAATTCAGTCAACACCTGCAATTATAAGGAGCAATTTAGTCCACACACACACACAAAAAAAAAATGTATCAGAAATTAATGACTTGTGCTTTAAATACAACTAAAAAGACTAAAACAGTGAATAGTTCATAAAATATTATGATGAAATACAACAAAAGATAACAAAAGCACGACTGAAGTAAGTTTTTCAAAGTGACTTAAAAGAAGAAAAGATCTGTGTCCCTATCAATTGTAGCTGCCACATTAGTAAAGTCTATATAACATTTTGCTTAATTTTATTAGGCAACATAACAGTTTGGATGTTTATTATAGCTACATTGTAGCCTGAATAACAATTAACTGCATCCCTGTGTCAATGAGGTTTATTTTTGTTATTTGTGAGAAAGAGTTAGTGGAGCTTTGAGTTGAGATTATTTTGTCGCAGTACAGTCAGGTAGTTGTTGAGTAGCTGAGCTGGTGCTGTCAGCTGCAGAGAGAGGAATAGGAGGGGAGAGCAGAGAGAGAATGGACAAGCTCTTCTCTCTACTCAAGATTAGTTAAAATATAAAACAATATTGAATAAGATAAAGGAATTGTTTATTAATACAATTCTTTATTTCATTTACAGTGGTCTTTACAACTATTTATGACAAAGTACTTAAATAATAGTACTTGTAAGCTTATATATTATGTTCAGCTGGTGGTGCTGCTGGACCTGGTTGGGCTGCCACAATAATAAAATGTATGTCCCCATATCTACTAGCTGTGTCCCAATTGCAGCTGTCAAGGTTACTAGGCAACAGGAGCAGCGCTTTGTGACGCAGCTGGAAATCCTCTGTAGACCAGACTGTCTCATTTAACAACTCTCGATTACAGCCTTTATGGTCTGCAAAGGTCTTTGTAGACTGTGTCCTTCGAAGGATGTGGCCCCTGAATGAGGACACAGCTAATATGATAGCTTCCCTGATCTCCAGTAAGTCATCTCACAACTGAGAGATGACCTACTGTACTGACACAGTCAATTAAGTGATTTTAAAACTAGTGTGATCTGTTCTCTCCTGTTGGACCCCATTAGGAGTCTGGCTGCAGCATTTTGAATAATCTGGTTTATTAAGGTTTTGTTGTGTGTGGTATGGAAAGAGTGCACTGCAGTAATCTAGCCAGGATGAAATGAATGTATGGATACATTTTTCTGTTCATGGCAGATAAAAAATTACCGGATATTTAAAAAGGTGTTAGTTGGTAAAAATACGATAGAACAGAATTAATATGGTGCTCAAAGTTGAGGTGCTTATCATATAAATAATATTGAGGTTTCTACAAGAGTAATGTTAGAGGAGAGGGAACCAAGATGGGAGGACATGTAATTATGTGATGAGTCTGGATGTGTAATAATAATCTGAGTTTAAGTGTAGAAAATTTGACACACACCAGTTATTACTATCAGCAATGCACAAGGTTATTTAATCAATCGTTAAAGATTCCAAGTGGTAGCATGTAAATGGAAAATGGTAAGGACCCAAGAACAGATCCCAGTGGAACTCCATATTTTAGCAGTACTGTAACTGATTGATAATTTCCAATTTCCACACACAATGACCTTCCTGAAAGATACGAGCATAAACAATCTAAAACCAAACCTGAAATGCCCACCCAATTTTTTAGATTTTCAATTAAAATAATATGATCAAAACTGTCAAAAGCCGCAGACATTCATCCAACAGGAGTAATACAGTGTGTTGACCACAGTCAGCTGCTATGAGATCATTTAAATGCCAATGAGTGAAGTTTCTTTGCTAACTAGAAGATTACCGTTCATCAAAGAAATGATCTGCTCTGCTATGGTTTTTTCTAAGACCTTTGCAAGAAATGGTAGTTTTGACATTGGCCAGAAATGATTAAGAAGATCTGACTCTAGAGTGGATTTTTAAGGAGAAGTTGTACTACTACCATTTTAAAACAATTAGGAAGAAAGTCAGATGAGAGAGGGGGGTTGAATACATCCACCAAAATTTGACAAGGTTTTCTTCAAGTAAGTGGGTAGAAATTATATCAAGCAGGTAGAGTTCTTTATTTCAGCAATTGTCTACACTATCAATTGTTAGTTTAACAAAGGAAATTAAGATACAGTTGGTAGTAGGACGAAAGGGTTCAGTGACAGTCTGGACAGCAAATTAAATATTTTTCTGATGTTTTTGATTTTGTCAGAGAAATAACTTTCACTTGTCAATTGATATAATAGTAAGAGGTGGACTTGATGTGCTACTTACAACACTGAAGAGGAGAATAAGAGCTCTAGAGGAAAATTGCCTGATGTAAGTACTTTATCAACAAAACAAAAAAAAGGCTCCAAAAGAATTTCATTCTTTTTTAAAGTGGTTGTTTTCAATCATTTCAACTGATGCAAAACATTTGTCATGTAAATGTTTCTTAGTTTTGAGTTTTGATCCATCAAGACACTTTAGGTGCATGCTCACCCACCACATTACATCCAAATCAAGGCAGACACTGCAGGTGCCTCACCGTCTCCTGCTTAATTACTGCTTGTAGTAAAGCAATTAGGGTATCAATAGTGTCAAGTGCTAAAAGCTGCTCCATCTTTGTCAAATATGTGCTCATGTTCAAATGCTGGATGTAGTCTTGCACAGCACAATCTTTCTTTCTGATTACTGGTTGTAGAGCTATGGCTGTTCAGGCTTGGGAAATGTGCTAGAAACTGCATTCATATGCCTCATCAGCTCTCACCACAACATGTCCTTCATCTCTTTAACCCATGACTCTGCTAGCTGGTGGCCTGTGGTGGCAGTTGTCTTTGCTATGAAGAGCAGTTGACAGAAGTGGGCTTAACTTACATTAAGAGTTTGAGCAGTGACATTCATGCTGGGGCAAGATCAGCTGAGATGCATTGAATTGGATGAAGTCAGATTATTTTAGATATCTTTGCGTAGCCAACGAAGGGCAATGGACAAAAATAAGACTGGAATGATGGAGTTTGCCTTTACATAACATTAAAGAATCTAACAGCCACCATACTGGCAGGCAGAAAGCATGCCATTTCCAGTCCTGCTAGCATGCCAATTATTTAATACTGGCTATTTTCACGAGGTAGTCTTATTCACAAATACTTTCGCCAGGAGGCACGAAACCCAGAGTTGAATTTCCTTACATCCCTAACTCGTCAATAAACATTCCAGCGATTGATGTATTAGCAAAGGTTCACTGTGGGGTGAAAATTACTGCAGAAGGGACCATTCTTGTGATTAAACATGGAGACCATACAAGATACTGCATGACTTTTATGTTTCACATACTGACAAACAGACAATGTTGAATGAACAAATCAACAAACCATTATGGAAGTCTTCAATAAATAATGTATTGAAATTACTTTATTAAAGTTCCAGGGCTGATGAAGAATGTTATAAGTAACACTGTTAACACTGTTTCATGATGAGGGAATGCAAAACTGTAAAAATTAGCCTTTAAAATGTTAATTTTACAAGCAAAAGCATGAAGTTCAGTTAATTAATGACAATGAAGAAGACAGAGCCACCTTTTTCAGCCTCATTGGTCAGTTAGTTCTATTTATTCCTCCTATCTCTCATTTTAGGCGGTTTTCCAGCAGGAAAGTGCCAAATTTGAAAGATATTTCCAGAAGAATCACTTATCACAATGGAAAAAAAACAATGCATAAAATAATAGTTTTTTTATATATTAAATGCATTGTGTGTATGTATGGATACAATAAAAGAGCGGGTACATTCTTTTTTTGAGGTTTTGATGTTGTTTATGAATGTTTTATATCTTCAAAAATGCAAATTTTGTTCTAAATGTTTCAGTTTCAGTGTCAAAATGCTATTTTCCCAAGCCTTCCTAAAGACTTTACCCACATGACCTGACGTAGGTTTCAGTACGATGACTTTGCTACATGTAAATCCCCTAGCCAGTAGCCACAGAGATGGACTAATCACTCACTGTTGCCGCTCCTCTGGTAAACATGCTAACAGACACAGAGACATATAGAGACATAGAACTCGCTGTTGCTGCTGATCAAGTTTTTTTTTTTTAAACCAACAACAAAAAAACAACAACAAAAAAACAGCTCTGGATAAGAGCAGAATCTGGTGTGACTCGCGGGTGTTATTTGTCCTGAAGCTCCGGCTTTGCTCCAGGCTCTCTCCTCCAGAGTGCCTGGCACTCAGCAGCTGTCTTTCCCACTCCGTCCAGTGCATTTTTAAACATCTCACAAACTCAGACTCAGCACTGTGACATAGCTCCTGTACATCAGGACATTTTTTGTGCTTTAACTTACATGAGCAAGTATGTTCGAAGGACACTGTGAACACTGTGAACACTGTGTGTGTGTGTGTGTGTGTGTGTGTGCGCGCGCGTGCGTGCGTGCGTGCGTGAGTGAGTGTGTGTGAGTGTGTGTGTGTGTGTGTGTGTGTTTGGAGGGGCAGGGGTGACTGGGGAGTGTTGAACCAGTGTTCTGGCTCTAATCCATGGCACTGCTTTTTGCTAACGGCTGATTGGGCATTTCAATTTGACAATCCGGAAAGGAGCGCAGGTGGAGTCTTTTTTTAACAGCACACATTTGGAAAGATGAGCTGTAAAGCCCCAAGAGCCCTAGAGGGCATAATAAATACTACATTTCACCTACTGCCATACAGGAGATTTATAGCATCCACTTCATCTCAAAATTCAATGTCTATGATCTATATACAGCCAAACAAAAATATTTTAAAGTATAGATACAATATTAACCAGTTCAAACTATAATGGGTGTACTACCAAAATTGATTGAGAATGACACTTTGATATAGATATTAGCTTTGAGCTTTAAAAGGATTGTTTCAGTTACATATCTTTTTGAAGTTTAGCAGTATTAACAATGATATTCAATACAAAACACATACAATAAAAGCAAAACAATATTATAACAATAATGATATATTATGGAAAAGGAAAGAGTGATTAAGGTAGAAGGGAAAGGGGACAGGTCATGCTAAGAAAGTTATTAACAATGCACAATGAAAAAGATCAAAAAGTCTCATTAGTATATTCAATATTAACCAGTAGACAGGAAAACAAAAGGGTGAGGTGAGAAAGACGTGCACTCATAGGGAGAGGATGGTAATGGTAGAGAGACAACAGACAGTCTTAAATCATGGAGAGAGACAGAGAGACATAAGAAAAGGGGAGAGAGTTACAGCTCCACCCAGTGGTTAATGAGTTGTTGCATAATGGGAAGAGGGGTGTGTGCGGCTGTCAGTATCACATTAATAGGGCTGTGCAATGACAGAGATGATGAGCAGTCAAGTTACACACACACACACACACACACACACACACACACACACACACACACACACACACACACACACACACACACACACACACACACACACACACACACACACACACACACACACACACACACACACACACACACACACACACACACGTATTTTGAATTGAATATAATTATTTAACTATTCTTAAAAGACTGGTAAATCTGGTAATAAATCAATAAATCAGACTTGCTTGCTGTGTAGAAAAATGTAATCCAGCAAACGTAATGCTGCCCATTCTTTTCCATTCAGAAATCCTTTTCTTCTTTTTTTTTAATTTGCCAAAATTTTATAAATTAATAAATAAATAGTGGGTATGTTCCAGAAATAACTGAAGAAATATACTCTTGCCTCATTAATCAGTGGATTCCTCTTTTTGGTGATTTCCAAAGCTTTCAGCTAACACTACTCAGACTCTCCTGCCAAGCTCTTGGAAGTGGTTCCTTTTGGACCATGCAAAGTCTTCCACTGACTGGACTGACTGTCCTAATATCTTTATTGGACTCACAATCTCCTCATATTAAATTACTGTTTATGACACAATTTTAACAGTTATTAGGTGACTGCCTGACTGATGAGCCATGATCAGAAAATAAATCTGTGTATTAACTCCTCCTTCAGCCTGGCTTATCTTGGCTTACATTGAGACACCTTTTAAAAGACTATAACTGTTTCTCTGAACCTGTCACCACCGGGACTGATTTTAATAACTGTTACCTTTCACGTCTCCAAAACATGTGAAAAAAATATATGAAACTAGTTTCCAACCATTGCCGGATCCTAAAATAAGCATGGCTCATAGCTGGCAGCAACGTCCAGTCAATTTCTGTGAAAAGACATTTTCCACTTGTTATAAAAGGAGCTTATTTCCTCGTTGACAGCAAAACACGAAGCACTGGCAGGCAGATAACTTCTGTAGGTAAAACTAAACTCATCGGACAGTTTGTGCTGACTACCTCTTTATATAATCACTCTGTATATCAGCATGATGTTTTACCATGGCAGCCATTATTTTAAGACACTATAGATAGATATAGATAGAAAATAAATCCAGCCAAGCTACACTTCCAGGAAATCTGTCAAGTCAGTATCAAATACCAATATGTTTTAAAAGGCACCTGTAAAGAGTCCTTCTTCTTAATTTCTTCAAAAGTCATTTTGAATTCTTGTACAATACTCTCTTAATCTTTACAAGCTCTTACGTTGAAAGTAATATTGTAATATTTTTACAGAAACCATTAAGAGCAACCTCTCAGTTAAGCCTGAAACACACATAACTTCACCAGATCTGCTGTCATTGAATCGTCATGTATGACTGGGACAGGATCACATAAGGAGCATGACAGCATGGCATGAAAGCAGTATTATTTAACATTTTAAAACCTCATAAAAACCCTCCTTAAATTAAAATTACTATGTTCAAAGAACACTAGCCAGAGTGTTCTTACCCTTAAATTAGAGTAGGAGAGGCAGGGAAATATTCACAGCAGTCTCTTCATAATCTATTCTGGTAAAAGAGAACATCTTTTGATGTAATAGAGGACTGTCATACTGGGACAAAAATGATATAACTGTGATATTTAAGAGAAAAGAAGGATTACATTTGTCAGTGGAGAAGCTAAGATGACAAGCTGTTTTAACATATACTGACCTCAGTCTGTCAGGAAAATCTGCAGTGCAACAAACATTAGGAGCTTTTAACTGTGACAAATATATTCTTGAGTTGAAACTTCACATAGGCATTGATGCCAACAGGTAAAAAAAAAAAAGGATAAAATTTCTCTCATATTTGACACATTAAGTGGTGCACTTAACTTACTGGTAAGTCAAACAGGTTTAAATTTGAGTGCTTACAATGCATGTCACAATGTGATAAATCAATCCCATCAAGTGTTCATATCCTGATCCATATTGACATTACTCAGAAAAATGTGTTGCACAAATACTGTAGCCAGGTCTTATTATGACTTTTCATAAATTAAATTATTATCATATTAAGAGAGAAAGACACTTCTCCTAGCTGATAAAGCAAAGTAAACAAAGTCTCTAAAGGGCCCCTGTGTGTAAAAGAGTCATCACAAAAGCAGCTGTGCAGTTTGCCGTTAGGATCCATGCTAATAAGGAAAGGGAAAACAGGGGGAGCTAGTAGAAAAATTAGGATGGAGCCTAATTGCCTTCTGTTATCTCAACACAATGAGATTATATAGCATGCTGCAGTGCCATTTTTTAATTATTAGGGCAATTAATTATTCCTGTTGTTGTATAATGGACAGTAAGAATTAGCATGTAATTTTGCTAATATACAGTGCCCTTTTCAAAATGTATAAGTATAAGAAGTATATGTCATAAGTTATTAAATCATTTTAATATTTTATAGTTTTCTGATCACCCATATACAGATATTGTTTTTATGACTTTTATGACACTGTTTTTTATGGTATATTCCGATACTAAAATTCCCTATATCGTGATATGTTCATATTGAATTGATACTATTAAATGGAAAGGTATGAATACATTGAAAAATTTTCAAATGTGTGTTACAAACATAGACATACATACATACATACATACATACATACATACATGCTTACATGCATACATACATACATACATACATACATACATACATACATACATACATGCATACATGCATACATGCATACATGCATACATGCATACATACATACATACATACATACATACATACATACATATATAGTAGGGGGAAAAAATATATATATATTGGGACTAATTTTAAGAAGTGAAGAGCAGAATGGCTGTAAATGTTTAAATGAGAATACAATTTTACTCACAAACGCAACTGTTTTTAAAATACTGTACGATTGTTTCCATATAAATATGCTAATGCAAAATGCCACCGTGTTATGCTAAAGATGCAGATTTGTAATGTTCATTTATCTTAAAACCAAAGTATTTCCACACAGCATCCCTGCTCCTTATTGACAAACACCAGTTGCAAAGCTGCTGCTGCAGTTGCCATAAATAGCTTGCTCACATTTTCAAAAATAAGCACAGTTGGTGAGAGGAAGCCAGTTTGCTGCAAGGTGTGTGTACGATAGCTTGCTGTAAGAAAGAAAAAAAAGGAAGAGGAGAAAAGTGTGTCCTATAAAAATACAATTGAGAGTGCACAAATGTATTTTTGTATGTAAAATGTATGCAAACAGGTATTGTAAAACTGATGTAAGTCATCAGCTACTCAAAGCTGATACACAGCAGATACACAACCAAATCTGAACTAAAATATTTGTGTATTTTGCTTTTTAAAACCTGACAGTTCACAAAAAATATGTTTTTAGTTGTCTCAATGTCCCCCTCACCTCTAGTGTGTGTGTGTGTGTGTGTGTATGGCTCTGCAACCCACCTCTCTTCTGCTACATTCCTTTATAACATTTCTACTCTGATCTGTTCACAAACTGAAAGAAATTCCACACCAAAGAAAATGGACTCCACTAGAGTATAAAGGAACTCCAGAGAGAAAAACATTCATCAGTGCAATAAAAATTGCTATTCATTTATGGACTTGGCATGTCACTGAATAATTGAGCGTTGGAAAGTAGTAGGAAAGTTTTGTGTCTTAACCCATAAAATGAACAATGAGGACAATTAAAACAGATATACCAGGAATTGTGTCAAAATGGTGTGGAATTCCTCTACTATGTTTTAAAGACAAGATGATACTGATCAAGGTTAGCTGGTTTTGAGCATGAATATGTGAGTGGATGATTGGTGCTGCATGAAAGAAATAACAATCATCACAGAGGGATGACAAGCAGCTGTGAGATTAAAGATTGCAAACACTGAGCAGTTCTAACAAACAGTGCTGGCAATGCAACTGCTAAAAGTAATGCTTCTGGCTTCAGTGTAAAGTGAGACGGATGCAGATGATTAAAACAGATGCATGAAAGGAATATCATGCGTACATGGTTTCTTTAGCTTTGCTCACGTTTCCTCTTGTCATTTAGTGGATATGAAAAGGTTCTTCTTACAAGAGATGGATTATGACATACTGTGCATCCACATGTTGGTGCTGATCATTTATCTTAATATTCTTCCATGAGAGGGAAACACATTACATGTTTACTGACCCACCAAACTCATATTTAAAAATGCTGGTTATGTATTCCATCAAAACATAAAAGTAAATGCATAAATGCTTAAACATTTTCACACACAGTAGACCACTGCCAAGCCCACCAACCATAGTTATGCTTTGCTCGGCTAATCCCATGTTATTTAGCAGCTGATGCCATTTTGGGTGCAGCTAATTATAGCTTTAACTGTCATCTTAAGAATTAGCTTGGCAGAAGATGTAAAAATTACACCTATTTTGAAACTCAAATTGATATCTTTTTCATCATTGAACATAATTACACTATTTTAACTAAAATTATAAGGCTTGTCTAAAGTTGCTTTCCATTTCTTTTGTGTTCCACCGCGGTTTCAGAATATTTTAATTGCGTAACAGAAAGTCCAAGGATCCATTAGGCTGAAAGGGTCACAAAACCTCACATTAACACTTACTTCAGTACATTTAAACAATACAGACAAATTACTCATAATCAACAGCACTTGGTTCTGGTGGTGAGAATATTTGTGACCTAATTATTTTAATGGCACTACAAAACATGAACTAGTTGCAACAATTAGACAATTAACCTATTAGTGAGTCAGCAAAGAATTAGTCAGCGACATTTTTGATGATGAATTTATCAAAGGCTTTTTTTTCCCCTAACGAAAGTGCCAAATGTGCTGCGGTTCCAGCTTTTTAAATGTTGAAAATAAGCTGTAAAATTAATATCTTTTGTGTTTAAGAAATTTGGTCAGACAAAACAAGAGAAGAAACTGAGGGAAAATGTGACCATTTCTAATATTTTTTCCTAGTACTACTACTACTACTGGACTATTAGTTGGACAAACAAATAAAACAAGACATTTGATGATGTCACTGTGGTTTCAGGCACAGTTTTTTTTGTTAGACCAAATGATTCATCAATTAATTATTAATTAAAGGAGAATAATCTGCAGAGTATTCAATAATGGAAATTAATTATACATATAGAGTATATGACCACAAAGACAGACATAAAACACAAAAATAGCTGGCAGGGAGTTCATATAACAGGAGAAAACCAACAAGTCTCACAATGCTGAGAAGTCTGTCACCCTCTGCAATCATGTAACGGAATGAGTGGATAGAGAGTATGAATGAGATGACACGATACGCTTCAAGCAATTTAATATAGTAAATTGTCCAAAAATACATAGTCACAATAGTCAGATGGGGAACAAACAAGGCCAGGTGTCTGCTGTCACTTGTTTCTGCCAAGTTTTGACAAAATAATTCATAGTAATGACAAAAGCTGCATAAAACCACTTCAAGCTTCTCCTCGGTTCTTGCCTGTGGCATGCCTCTTGTCTTAGATAAATTGTTCCTTAGAAAACTGAGAACAGGTGCCTCAGACAACATGATTCACCAAGAATCCAACATTTTTTCTATAGGCTATAATCATCAGAGCAGGGAAAAATCTGTTGCTTTCTCTTCAGGAAAGAATTATCTAATTTAAATGAGGTAACTGGAAGGGCAAATTAATCCATCAGTAATGTGAAATACTTGCACTTACTTTGTGAAATGATACAGTATCTGCAGCATGCTAAAAAATATCTGGACAAAGTGTGGGTATGAGATTAACGCCTACACTTCATTGGTCTAGCAGGAGCGTGAATTGGGTCAGCAGGTTTAAATTCTTAATTCAAAGCATGACAGCTAGTAGCCTTGTATAATGAGGACACAGGCAGTGAAGCCATGCCAAGATGCCAGTCAGGGCAGTGAATTCCTTCATCTTTCTAACACAAAAATTAGAAAGGGATTGTGTTGACCGATCAGCAGGTGTTTCAGTACTTTATGGATGACTTTACCAACATTATTGGCTATGGAAAGAATGATGCAAACTGTTAATATGCAACTGTACACAACACAGAGTTAAAATGAGGAACAACAGACCTAGATATGTCTGTTCAGTCTGTACTATTCCTTGTCAAACTGAATCTCATTCAGCACAACACTGCTGAACCTTTCTTTAAAGTTCATACTCTATAGAGCTTTTGCTGTTTTTTTTGCTCTTCGTTTTAGTTTTTCCTGCCCCCCATCCCCATTCTCATCAACCTTGTTTCCAGTCACTTTACCTATTTTTTGTTTCGTTTGTGTTATTTATCTAGTTTTGCATAAAGACACATTCACAAGGAACGAATGCTTGAGGCAGACACCGGTTTAGCATGTTCGGGAAAGTCCAGCTGCTAAAGCTAGTGTTGCCTTTTGTGTAAACTGAATAAAGATACATTTGCTGCACACACACACACACACACTCTCTCACACACCCACACCGCACAATGATGTGCCCATTGACAAATCTACCCTTACAAAAAAGTATGTAAAATGGCATTTCACGTCTGACATACATATGAAATGCTGTTTAACATATTATTAATCCATATGTGCTTTTAATAAGAGAAAATGGGAAAACTTTGATAAAATCCTAATGAGTGTCTTAATCTTCCATCCATTGAGGCGCCACCACCTTGCCAGCAACTCTGCCAAGTTTTGATTTGTTATTTATGTTTTATGCATTTTTAATGTTTGTAACGTCTTTGGATTCACAATCATAGACGTGATCAAACTTTGATGACACAATTATGGCTGCACACAAATTACCTGGAGAGTTTTTCTAGACACTACAAGTCAAGAGCAAACCCGGCCCACCTTTCATCACCTAAAGTCAGCAGGAGCCTCTTAAACTGCGGCCTCCTGCATCAGGTAGATCGGATGTAGACTCGTTGAAAATCAAGCTCAAGATCGGAAAGAGAGGCCACAGAGGAAGGGTCCAGGTCAGGAACATTCGGCAGGGGTACAAACCTGTGTTACCCTCTGTTATCATGGGAATTGTCCACTCCTTGGTATAAGGCGGATGAGCTGACAGCTTATTTGAGGTATGATCACCTATACCGACAAAGCAGCCTACTGTGTTTTATAGACACTTGGCGGTCTGACAGGGTACTAGAATCCCATGTGAAAATGGAAGGATTTTCAATACACAGGATGGATAGAGACCCAGCAAGGACTGGCAAAATAAAAAAGACCATAACTTGATATCTCTGACATCCAGATATTCTCCTGTGGCTTGCAAGCAGCTGAATACATCCAAGGCTGTATTTGTGTGGTTGAGGGCTTGTGAAGTGTTAAGAGGGTGCTTTGATTGCACTGATTGGACTGAATTTAGATGATGGCAATGTCAGCATCTCTGACAAAGTCAACTGTTATGTTACTTATTGTGTGGAGACTGTAAACCAATAAAAATATTGGTTGACAAGGAAGGTTAAAGCTGCTACTAACAGGAAGAAACTACATTATGAAGTGGTGATAAACATTAGATTAAAATTGCTCATAAGAAGCTGAAAGCAATAATCAAACATGGTAAGCATACATATAAGTAAAGGGTTGAAAAACAGGTGTCCAATAGTAATGCAAGAGCCTTTGGAGTGGCATGAAATTTCCTACTGGCTGTGGGACCAGTATGCCCAGTTTCCTTGGCTCTGGGATAAATGCAAAGAAGGCAACCCTGTTCTTTGGAAGGTTTGATGAATATGATTTTCCTGCTTCTCATGAGAGCAGCTTTTGCACAGAGTAGTCCTGAAGACTGTAGCCCAGCTATTGTTATTAATGTTGATGAGGTTTGACAGCAGTTAAGGGGCCTAAAGGGCTTACAGGGCAGCAAGCCCTGATGGAGTCCATCCCCGTACCCTGAAAGTCTGAGCTGACCACTTGTGCTCAGTCCTTCATTAAATGTTTTCTTTATGTCTGTCTTCTTCAAAAAATTCCAACAATGTGGAAAACATTTTGTATCGTTCCAATTCCAAAAAAAACCCAATGCGAGTAACTGGTTCACCTGAGTAGACATGTCTCAGTCTTTCAAGATCCCTTGCAATGTGCATACAGGAAGGTTGTGGGAGAGGATGATGCACTACTTTTTATGCTTCACAGCATATATGGCCACCTTGAAACAACTGCCAACTCTGTTGGATTGTGTTTTTTTTGTATTTCTAGTGCTTTTAATACAATTCAACCACAACTTTTACTTAACATATTAATGAATTTTAAACTGCACAATACAACTGTCATTTGGGTCTTAGATCATGTCTTGTATCGACCTCCGTTTGTCAGGCTTGAAAACAAACTGTCTGACAGTATCTAAACTAAAACAGGAATCCCGCAGTGAATGGTTTTTTCCCCTTTTTTGTTCACACTCTAAACTGCAGATCAGATGTCTTGTCAAATCCAAAAGTTGACACTTCCCTAGCGGATCAACTAAACCAAGGCAATGACATGGCCTACACAAAAAAAAGTTAGAATTATTTGTCAGGTGGTGTGATGAAATTTATTTTAGAATTGAATGCTGGGAAGACCGAAGAATTGCTTGCTGATTTCAGAAGGAAGGAGGAGGTCTTCCGGGTGATCATAAAGAAATGGAAATGATCCAGTCTTATATCTTGGTTACTACCTGGACAGTAAATTAAACTGGAAAAATATAACTGATGTTGTATTAAAGAAGGTTCTGTAAAGACTTTTCTTCATGAAGAAGCTTAGATCCTACAATATCACCAAGAAGCTTCTTCATGTTTTCATATGTAGGCATCTTAGCTAATGTCCTCTTTTATGCTGTGCTGTGCTGGGGGGCATTATCATGGATGCGGATAATAAAAACAGGATCAATAAGATGATCAGGGCTGGCTCAGTGATTGGCCTTATCCCAGACTCACTTGAGGTCACTGTAGAAAAGAGAACAAGGTGCAAACTAAAAACGCTTCTGTATTTTG
The DNA here is from genome assembly GCF_963691925.1 of Scomber scombrus. Lineage (NCBI taxonomy): Eukaryota > Metazoa > Chordata > Actinopteri > Scombriformes > Scombridae > Scomber > Scomber scombrus. The sequence goes on from NC_084971.1 coordinate 20,788,893, forward strand.
AAGGTAATCCATTAATGGACTCAGTGTTATACTGAATGACTCAGAGAGGTCTTTTGTTCCAGCAACAGTGAGATTTTTTAATGCACCCTCTGAGATACGGTCTACATCTATAGCACCGTTCAGCTATTGATTATGTTTCAAATGGCTTTTTATGGTGTTATTTATTTGTTTTGTGAATGCAATATCTATATTGTTTGTTGTGTGTATGAGTCAATTTGCTGGCAAATGAGTTTCCCTGGGGGAATTAATAAAGCTGTGTAATCTAATCTAATCTAATCTAGGTTCCACACATTGAGATCAAACCTATGCATGGAACCAAAAGAGGTCCCCCCGAGTAAGTAAAACATTATAGGATGAGAGATATAGCTACCAGACCCCCCCCAAGTCCACTTTTCATGCAATTCATTTGAATATGTTCATTTTAAGGAGCTCTGTGATTTGAATAATATTCCAGCTAATTTAAAATGTTCACAAAATTATAAATAGATGACCATATGAGGCGGGTACAAAAGTTTCATACATATACATGGATGAGCTTTTCCTATTTATACCACTCAGGTACCTCCTCTACTCTCTTTCTCTTTAACATACAATATTTTACAATAGATGAAGGATTGCTACCTGAAAAGTATAATCGGGGACTCATGGATTGCCTGTGATAATAGACAGAAAACAAGCTAAAGATACAAGATATTAAAGTGACCTAAGCAAATGTGGCATGTCTGACATTTCAATAATAGTGTACATGTTTGGAGCACAGGGACTGAAAATACATTCAGAGAAAGGTTGCCTGTTTGGGAGGAATGTCATTGGGATAGGTGAAAGGATTCAGAGTAAAATATTCCACAAAAGTAATAAACTGATGTGCAACCTCCACTGTGCTATGATACTTTTGTTTGACTACTGTGTGCTTGTTCAGGAAAAAAATTAGGTGTTGCTTTGGTGTTCGGTATGAATTCCTAAGACTAGTGTTGAGACCAGAATGTGGTGTAAGGGTGCTTTCAAACCTAAGGTGAACTATGGTGTGTTTTCCTGTTTGGTTTGGTTTGTTTAGTCTGGCATGAAAGCTGTCAAACCAACTCTGGGTCCGCCTGGGGGAAAAATTGATTTTGTCATAGTAGACTTAGCATGAATTCAAAATTTGAATTAATACTAAATATCTGGAGTTCATAAAAGGTGTCAAGAAAGCAAGATTTGTTACTTTTTTCTATTTATTTCATTGTAAAAATAAGCATCTTTGGGTATTGGGATGTTGGACTTTTAGTTGCAGCTCTATTTGTGTCCAACTCCATATCTGTTTGCGTCATTGACGCCCCTTTTTTTCACGGTTTCTCCTACTTGGCTTGTTGCAGTCTTGATTAATGCACAGTTATTTCTTTGTGGCATTCAGAAAATAAATAAACACATATAGTGCACAACTTGCCATCAGTCACTTGAATTTGATTTCCCCATGTGGGTTCACACAGTACTGATATTGTCATTAAAACAGTCCAATTAATGATACCCTCATTTTGTCTTCTTTGTTTGTATTAAGTGTTGAAAATAAAAGAGAACATAACAAAAAAGCAACAATTAATTAATGTAACCCTGATTTACAAGAAGAACCCACTACAGGCTGGAAACAGAGCAGCAAGTGAGAGATTTAGCCGACCAAGAAAATATATCCAAATGTTAATTCTTAAAATAACGGCAACAACATTTAAAGTTTAGATTTGAGAGTGTAATGGTGTGTTCAGACAGAATGCAAAGCAGATTTGACCACTGAATCCTTTGTGTTTTTTCGCCCCAAACAGTCAAAATATATCCCTGTAGATTAGCTGTAAGCCAGCAATGGAAGGCACCGACCTTGTATCTATGTGTTTGTACTCAGTTTGCCAGGAACTCTGGTTTCCTCTGTTAGTCTCTCTCCTTTATCCCCTCTTGTCTCTGTGGGTTCATAAAGTACATTCGTAAAGCCCCGCAATACACATCAACTTTGTAAGTAATCACACCGTGTGAAAAATTGGCTTTGGTGTATCTGAACTAGGGATGTCCCGATGATCTGATATTTGGATCGGATCGGCCGCCAATATTAGCAAAAAATGCATATCAATATCGGATCGGCCTGCACGGGAAAATCCCGATCCGGACTCCCGATCCAGTTTGTTTTCAAAACTCAGGTCCGTGTTTTCCAGCGCACTGCTGTAGGTAATCCATTCCAGTTTTTTTCAGCTTTCCCCCCCAAATCCGGTCCGCGTTTTTCAGCACACCTAGCGACCTGTCCAGTATTCCCACTATTTATTTTCTACTCAGCTTTTTTGTGTGTTTTGCTTTTTTAATACAGTTTACAATATTGTTTGCACTGATGGCTTTTTAAGCCTTGGTTTACACTCTTGTTGTTCAAGAGCAGAGCACTGATGCCAATTCAGTTTGTGTGGTTAATTGACTATTTATTATTTTGTCTATTTTGTGTTTATTTAACCCTGTTAAGAATAAACAGGTCAGCTTCTCATTACCAACCATTGTGGATTATTCAAACTAACCTAATTAAGTTGGCTAGTTGTTCTTAAGAGTAAAACCCTTTTCAACATGAGTATAACAACAAAATAAGTAAATATCTTTAATCTTTAATACATGCTTGGATCGGCCGGTATCGGTATCGGCCTATGCTAAAAGCTACAATATCGGTATCGGATCGGAAGTGGAAAAAGCTGGATCGGGACATCCCTAATCTGAACACACCATTAGGCTTACGGTCATACCATTCTTGCTTAGCAAAACCATCCTATAGTCTTTGTTTTTGACATAGCAGCAGGGAAGACTGGTCTATGAGCGCTATTTTGTAATTAGATAGCACAGAAAAACTGTTGTCAATAATTGTCAACCAATCAATCACTATCATCTATGGCAGCACTGAGCCCATTACAGGCCTTGAAGAGAGCTCAATATAACTCCTTCTCTTGCAGTTTTTCCATCATTAACTCAGTAGCATTCTGCTGCTAATTGGATGGCTCACTTCATTCTGGTTATGTGTTGTAAGGGGACTTTGAAAGTGGTAACAGTACACAGCCAAAAGGATGGGAATTGGCTAAACCTACTGGAGCCATTTTTGGTGATTATTATTAATGGCCAACATCTGTTAAATGGGACAAATTAGGCTGTTGAAAATTTGAGTTTAGTCGAGGAAGTTTCTGTTAAAGGGCCAATACTCAGTACTAATCTTCCACAACACTCAACTTTATGAGTTGTGAATTATCACCTCACATTATGGACAACTAGCATAAATATTAGATTAAGGCTAAATATATCCATGTGACTTCCACTTACAGAATACTGTGTGTATTGTAACCGCTGTGGTGATTAACAACACCTGTCCTGGACAATGATAGTCAGGTTGTAATGTCTATATCCCTGCCTCTACTGAGTTATTTTTATCCCTGGTAGGGACAAAAATGTATTTACCCCCTCACATTGATTTATGAAGCTTCACCCATAGACCATATAAAATATCTCAAATTAAAAAAAAAAAAAAAAAAAAGCTATTCAAACAAAATCTCAATGCTGCAACATGAGAACAGTTATTAGTGCAAACAACAATAAAATCAGAAATTGACTTTCATTGTCATTGTTCATGTGACAATGACACCACTTCTAGGCTACATGATGACACAAGTGGACCAGAGGCTGCCTCCTTCCTTGCTCGGAGGTTTGCAGATATGTGTCAAAGATGACCCCTCCACAGCAGAAAAAGAAGACAGAAGTCCGTCATCAAAGAAGACTGTTTTCGTAGTCTGACAAGAAGGCATATACTGTAGCCAATTTTTTTTTTATGATGACAGCCCATTGTGCTACTGCATGTTCTGATTATTTTCTATTCAATACTGAAGTTGGCTACACTCTGCATATACTGTAGAGCTGAATAAACAGTGTAACAAAGGTTATTTTGAGTCAAAAAGTAACCCGGGTGATTGCTGGTTAAATTAGCTTTTATTAGCTGTTCACAGTGTTGGAATTGTAGTGTGTTGGACTGTTGTAAATCCAGGTGGCTAGCTGGCTTTAGCTATGTCATAGCTAATAATGTAGACTGATCTGCAGTCTCTGTTTATGTTTGTTGATGAGGTAGTATCTGGTTATGAGAGGTCATGAGTCAACTGAACAGTGAACAGATCTACTTTGTCTGTCCCTGTCATGTAGACAGGTAATACTTAATAGCCAGCTATCTAGACTAATTTCAAAAAAGCACAAACAGCATGAGCAGATAAATGAGTGCACATACGTTTGTGCTTAGGACACAGCTTACGCATCTGACATTTGCAGTCCATAGATGTATGGGACCATTTTCTGAAAATGTGAAACAATTTCATCCTTGCAACTTTTGCACAATTGCTGTGTAAGTCAAGAAAACATATAATGTTTCAATCATGTTTTAATATTGCTGCTTTTTGTAGGGGAACAAAAAACTATTAAAATCCCAAATAAAAAAAGAAGAGACTTTACTACAAAGCATAAACATTTTTGATTAAATTACCTGCAATGCCACAAAATGTTCATACTTACCAGATCTGCAAAATGCTGACAAAGATGTGATTTATTTTCATACAATATGCACTTTCAACAAATAAAGCATTATTTGCATTTTAATGGTTTTCCCTAGGCAACTAAAATGTGGCGCCTGCCACTTCATGGCTGAAAAATAGAAGTAAACATAATTCTGACAGTTTGCTTCAAGACGTGTTTGGCACAACTAATTATTAGTGTATATTTACAATTTAAAGGAGAGAGGGTTGCAGTTTGACAGCATCATCTTGTGATGGCCATTCTCGCTTTTCTGACGGACTAAATTATTGATTAGTCAAAAAAAAGGAAACATTTTATCAGTAATCAGTAATGAAAGTAATCATTAAATGGATCCTTATTTAAACTAATCTTCAAAGACTCTGACAGACTCTGCCAGCTAAGCCTGGGTTCATCCTTACAAACCACTAAGCCAGCGGGATTTGGACCAACCAACAGAAAGAATCAAGAGTCTAGACATTGAGAATCCAACAGCACATGCATGAATGAGAGCATCACACGAACAGAAGAAAAAATGTGGCCTGAATTAGAAACCTTCAATTCCCACAGCACCCAACAGTGATCATTAGCTCAACAGAGCGACTGACAGCTCATCCCCAACTGGTGGCAGTTCTCTGATACATCATTTCTTTGTTTGTTTGCTTACTCAAGCAGAGGCCTGACATTCTGATAAAAAGCTGACAAAGAGCCCTCAGGGGAAGATGAAAAATAAAAATGGCGTCAGATATTTAGACCTTATTTTCTCAAGTGTGTCTCCAGTGTATGGGACTGCAAAGTGTAGGAGGGGAGGGAGGGCATTGGTCATGGGAGGAATAAATGAGACAGGAGGTCAGACAATGAGAGGAGAGAAGTCCGAATGAGCGATATGGCCCTAAAATAAAATAAATATTTCAGGGTATTTCTGCGATAATTATATTCTTGACAATATGACAAAAAAACTCCTTATGGAATTTTCAGCTCAACTCGTACTCAACGGGGTGCTTCTACTTGAGGTGGTGAAATAAGTTTGTTGTATTGCCCCCTTTTGTTGTAGCGGTCTCCTTGTACTATTTACATATTACTGTGGTTTGTACTGAAGTTGCCCCCCTATTTGGAATTAACTATTCCGCCATGGAGCCAGTAGCAAGGTTAACTTTTACTTTCAGCCATGATTGTTGTTGCTGTGCATAACAGTATGACGTCATTACATCAAAAAGTTAGCCATTATCACAATCTTTTTTTTTTTTTAGCTTTTTTTAAAATCATATTAAAAATGGTACCGGTATTATTGATACAATACAGCATACCCCTAGTATGAAGCAATTTCATCATCTTTACAGGGAGATAAATGGTTAGGGAAAGGAATATTGGTACGGTACCTGAGCCACTGGGACATGGTGAAAAGGCAGCACGACATCTGATAAGTCTGGCAGGAGCTTGACAGTGTAAAGGAGCACAGGGGATGAGCTCAACTTGTTTTGCTGTCTTGCTGTTGTGTCTTAATGTTCTACCATGCAGTGGATACTAAATCTGCATTTCCAAGAGTTGTGCTGCCCAGACAAAGAGCTGAGAATTACAGTCCAAACAAAATGTCCCTTCTGATTTGACTAAGCTACACTAAAGGGCAGTGTGAGGATAATATTCTGTCACTGTTTCACTTCTGACTAATCTCTTTTTATATAATAAAAATGGAAGCTGACATGAGTTAGCTGTTGCTGAAGGACAAAGCTAGGGTTCTTCTATATTTTTCCTAAACATGAAAATGAAAAACCCTACCAACAATGCATTAGTCCATCTCTCAATGCTTTCTGACTTCACTACCTTATCTGTGACACTCAGCCCCAAGCCCACCAGTTCCTACTGAAGACCTTTAAAGACGAGGATATGTAGTGTCAGTTTTAAAGAGGCTAAGTAATTCCTTAAAACAGGTGGGCACTGTGGTTTTAGCAAACTTTAGTCAATAGGAGTAAATTGTGTATTTGTTGTGGGAGTTTACAGCCACAGATTAATACACATTTGGTGCACTGGAAGCATGGTGTATGTGGGATACAGTCAAAATAATCTACAGTGCCAGTGTATAAGCAAGTAACAGTAATGAGGAACATGTCCCCCAGTGCAGTGGTGTAGCTCACTGATATGTGATGGAAGTCAGTTGGTCCACCAATTTGGTCCAGAATACAATATCTCAAAAACAACTTTACAAAAAATGCTATACAGACATTGCTGGCCTCCAGAGGATGAATCTTAATGGAATTGTTGAACTTCTGACTTTCCTTCTAGGCAGGTCAAATATTTACAGTAGCGTGCGGTGGTGTTTCAGTCAGGGCCAGCACCAAAATCCAACTCCCCCCGCCTCAAAAGAAAGTATTGTATGCCGATACAGTCAAAAGAGCAGCCGCACACATATAGGCCTATGTCCTACAATACATACACATTGCAAATCCAATGTAAGGCCACTATTATGCAACAGTACTTAATCAACACCAACATGACAGCTGATCAACATCCGTAATGCATCAAGACACCAATGTGCATCAGATCATCTTCCCTTAGGTCACTGCCCACTTTACAATGCACATACCATGTGACACAACATCAACAACAGCACATACTGCCCGACTGCTCTGCACCCTTAGAGGAAACTTCTAAATCACTTCAAAAATCAATTTCTATAACAGACACAAACATGCTCCAAAAACGGTTCTAAATTTACTTCACAAAGAGAAAGAGAGAGAGATATTAGCCCAACAGCAGCGCCAATCTGGTCCAGAGAAAGTTAAAAAAAACTAGCACTCACCGATTACTAGATGAAATCCATCCTGCAATTCTTCATGATGAAAAAGGCACCCGAAGCAGGTCCGCAATCATATCTTTATCTACCGATCTTGCTGTTAAATCAACCGCCATCACCTTTCCAGAATAACAGACAGTGCGTCATCACGCACCTGCCCATGGGCCAATCAGCCAAGCTCATTTGAATGACGACGCCCAGACCAGCACTAGAAACTCTGCTTGACTTAGGGCGTTCTGTCAATAACACATCAGCATTTGATTGGCTGATGATACGTTCACTCAACGTTACGCACCAAATGGCAGCGTCCAGCTCGATCAGAGGCTAGCAATGCAACTACTGCTGGCCCCAGCAGAGGAAAGGAGCTGTGATGCGTTTATAGGACATAGGAGATTTGAGCTCCACAAAATATAACCATTCGTTTTCTGGATAAAGTTGCATACTGAAGTAATTGACTCCAGATACATTTCAGAATGACCTTTTAATTATGGAAAAACCAGTAAAAAACTCAAGTGCATCAGGTCTAAATTTAAATTTGTCTAGTTCATGTTAGTTTTGTTGCGCTTACGTTAGCATTCCAACATTAGCGTTTAGTTCAAAGTACAGTTCTACAGAGCTGCTATGACTATAATCACTTCTTGTATAATAGTTTTTTGGACTACAAGGACACAGACAAATGAATTGTTGGCTTTGGTCTTTCATTTTGGATTTGTTCAGAAAAGAAAGATATAAAATAATTTTCTTAGATTGATGGATAAACATGATACAGCAAAATCCAAATAAATGTTACACAGTAACTGCACTGCATTCACAAATGTCAAGACTGAGAATAACTGAGTAGCTCTATCCTTTACACTAAAAGAAACTAAATAGGGGTCATGTACAGCCAGTTGTATTTTTCTCCTGTGTCAAACAGAGCACTACTCTTTTCAGCTTTTTCTCTGTAATGTAAACAATGACTCTCCCAAACTCTCTGAAAACAGATGATAGACATTTACAGTCCTTTACTAGTGTGCTACCCTGCCAAGTGAACCAGTGGACAGATCCAATCTCATTAGGTTGGGACTGACAAACAACTCCTGTCAAAATGTTAGTGCCTCCTGTGACAGAGATAGAGGCTGGATGTGTCACACAGGCATACAGGTTAAACTGTAGTCTGATATGGCCTCACCATCTAACACAGGGCTTAGGACATTAATCTCTTTTATGACAGTCCCCAACCCCTGCCTCCAATAGCACTGGCCCAGGTTTATTGTGAAGAACATAGCAGATAGCAATAACAATGGAAATTCAATCCACCAAAATATGTTTGTAATTTTTCATGTCATATTATCTTTTGTCATATCATACCTTCAATTGTAGCAAAACAACACTTATAACAATGGCAGCTCAAAAAGATAGGAATAATATAATGATAATTTGGAGAAAACCTGAACATAAAGTTGCAGTCAAATCTGTCAGTACACTTAGCAGCTATTCATCTTATGATAAATGATAAACACCAAGAAGTATTGTGTCTACTGTGATTTACAGTGTAGCAGCATTATTCCAGCCAGATATATAAACTCAGGCATATGGAAGGGACACAAATTAAATGAATCCCCAGGAATTATATTAACATTTAAAGATTTCACATAATTTACATGCAATGCAAATGTTCAGCGCTGATGCAGGAAATGTTTTGTGCTTTCATTAGCGAGGAAGAAAGTAATGATGTGGAGGCAGGTATCATGGAACAATTAAAAATTTGACCTAATGATGGTAAAAGAATTAAAGTTCAAGGATCATTAGTTATTAGGGGAAAATGTGAATGTCTGTATAAAGTTTTGTATCAATTTATTGAGTAGATGTTGAGATATTTCCCTGGATAACTTTGACCTGCTGGTGGCATTGGATGAAAACTCAAACTCATCAGACACCATGGATACCTGTGCCAAATTGTATGGCAATCCAACACATTTCACTAAAAATTACAAATGTAAACCTGTGGGCGCATCAAAGTCTGTAGGATTCATCCTCTGGAGATCATGAATGTCTGCACAACACTTCATAGCCAATACAGACAAGAACACTGATATTGTATGATCCTGCATACAATGATATGTAATTGTATGAGTAGTGTTTAGCATGGCTATAAAATAATATCATTGGGTGTAATCTGAGATTTTGCAGGATCATATAGTATCAATGTCCTTGTCTGGCTGTAGGGTTGAAACAACACACAACAACCTCAAGACTTTTCAAGAGTTAATTCAACACTAAAACCTGGACCTAAGCATCTCCGTGCACACTGGAAGTAGGTGAAGTTGTGCCAGAAAGCTCTACTCTGCTTCTACATCATTGTATACTGCAGAGCCATTTTTTAAATGAAATTTATAGCATTATAAAATAATTCCTGTAATTGTGATCACTTACTTCAAAACCTGTACATTAAAAGGAGGACATTCAACTAGATCAGAATTAATCTGAATCAGAATTACCTTCATTATATTCAGGTACAATGAAATTTCGCATTGGATTCTCTCAGTGTGGTTAAAATAAAGCAAATAAATAAAAGCAGCAACAGAATACAGCAGTAAAAGCAACATAACATTACGCTTGTGCAACTATAAAAATAAATAAAAATCAAAGGCACTAGTTTAATTAAATTTACACATTTACAAATTCACAGAGGTTGAATGTTATAAATATTAATAAATAGGTATTACGTCATCGTGCTTATAAATTGTGACTGTGGCAGCAGTCTTTGCGGAGGGTAGAGGTGTGTGTGTGTGTGTGTGTGTGTGTATGTGTGTGTGTGTGTGTGTGTGTGTGTGTGTGTGTGTGTGTGTATGTGTGTGTGTGTCTCACAGTTCCTGTAATCTGCTCTCTGGTTGTGCAGGGAGGGGTGTGATGGAGGCCACAGCTCTGGGACATAAGCTGTGTCTTCAGTCTACTGGTGCAGGATCTTATTGTTGTGAACCGTTTGCCGGATGGCAGCAGTTCAAACAGGGAGTGGCAACCTTTTGCAAGCCTTCTTCCTCAGTCCACTGACATAAACAGCGTCCAGTTTTAGGAGCTCCATCCAAACAATACACTGGGCTGCCTTTAACACATGATGCATGTCCTTTCACTCGGCAGCTGTGCAGCTAGCATACCACATAGTGGCACAGTTATGTTGAATTCTCATCAAAAAGCCAGTGTATCTATTTATTTAAATCGGGGTAATGTGTTTGGGCTGCCATGGTGGGGCCCACAGGAGTGCTGAAGAGGCTTGCAGCAAGTTGAACCAGAATCAACTTTTGGAGAAACGAAACCGGAGGTCAGGCTGTGTTGGCAAATTACAGTTGTCAATCAGACTGATCAGAGCTCTACAACCTGCCATGAGGGTGGACAAAGATCTTACCAGGAAGAGGGGAGGACATTACTGTTCATTTGATAACGTTGAAAGTAAAGTTAGGCTTTCCAGACAGCTTCCTGACTCATATTAAAAAAGACGAGTGAAAAAGTTTGAGAGAGAATTCAAGCAAGCTGAGAGAAAAAGAGACGAGTGTATTGAGTGCTGTATTTAGTTTACCATCGTTTTACCTCACTGTTTTAATCTCTCATTTACATAAAAGTGCTTGTAGGGACAGGTAATGCAAATTAGCATCTGCTCTAAACACTGTGATACTTGTCGGATAGCTGCTCTCTTTTTGTCTACGTACAGTGTATGTGTCCCTATCAAATAAAGCATGGATAAATAAATACAACCAAGGCCCAGATTGTCCAGTTTCCTGACCAGTTGAAGTGCATGAATGGAGAGCGCTGTTGTGATAGCATCATCTGTGGTGCAGTTTTCCCAGTTGGCAAACTGGTGCTTATCCAGATGATCCCAGGATGACGGTTTCTGATGTAGTACTTCATGACTATGGGTGTTACTGACACAGGGCAACAGTCATTCATTCAATTCAGTATTTTTTAAGATGATAGGTACATGCTTTCAGTACCTGGCCGGGCACTCCATTTGAGCTTGCCATCTTGCTTGCATTAACTTTCTTCGGGGTGGTCCTCACCTGGTGGTGCTGTAAAACCAGTGTCGACTCTCCAGCAGGTGGGTTGATGAGTTGAGCTCCTTGAGTAATGTCATCACAGTACAGTATATGTACTAGTTACTGTGTTCTTGGGGTGTAACGTTACATGTATTCATCCTGAACTCTCACGGTAGTGCACCACTTAGCTGTAGCATGGCTGCAGCTTGATATACTTGTGCTCATGGGTGTATGCCGGCTTAGCCAAGGTAGCCTGGTTACCTTGTAGTGTCACTGCCATCAAAATGACTAGAGATACCGAGTGCAACACTATTATTAAAATATGCTCCATTATCTTCCTTCCTCACATTTGAGAGAAGCCTCTCAGAACAACAATAGAAATACTTGATATCTGACATGGTCAAACAGCATGTCAAAAGAACCAGTTCTGAGAGAGAAAAATGTAGTTAAAAAGTATGAAGGTAAAAGTAGTGGTTCAGTCCCTCTAACTAATGTTTTTTTTAATTAATTAAAAAAATATTTAGACCTGGTCAAAACAGCACATCGGTTAAGAGAATACAAACATCAAAACACAAGGAAGAGACTAAATCCAGCTCAGATTGTAATTCCCTTTTACATGGACTTTTAACATGGCATTCATTTTCCATACATTCCATATTATTATATATGACCTCATTAGGATTTTAATACTTAAGCATCAGTGTGTAAGAAGTATGTTAGTGTTTTCTAACTGCTGGCTCCAACTTAATTTAAAGTTGGACCATAAATCAGGAGAACAGCTGTCAGCAGGTGTCCTGACTCCTTGCAAGAAACAAAAAAGTTGGTTTCCTTTTCCACTGCAGCAAAACTAAACACAACTAGATTGTTCAGGTATAGTTACTACTAATGAGCAATTGATGGATGTTTACATTTCTTAAATAAAAGACACAATATTATTTTCTACATTTCTCTTTTTAAAATTTGACTGAATTGTGTGTACCATTACACCCCTTCTGTGTACAATATAGCCTTTGTGTTGCTAAATGGGCCATAGGGATATTTCTCTTGGTGAGCTGTTGGCACATTCTTTAAGAACAGGATGGATGCATGCCATACTCTCTCAGTTAAAAGTAATATGTATTTGACTATGTGCCATGCTTTAGTACCTCTAGACTGTTTTCATGCTTGCACCTCTGCTCCTGTTGTTGGAGCCGATTTTCTCTGGCAGGTGTCATTAAAAAAGATTTGTTTCAAAAATGTGGAACTACCTCCAATTAAAGCCTGTATGTGAGTGGTTCAAGTAGACGAGGCATTTCAGAGAGAGAGAGAGGAGAGAGAGAGAGAGAGAGAGAGAGAGAGAGAGAGAGAGAGAGAGAGAGAGAGAGAGAGAGAGAGAGAGAGAGAGAGAGAGAAGAGAGAGAGAGAGAGAGAGAGAGAAGAGAGAGAGAGAGAGAGAGAGAGAGAGAGAAGAAAAAAAAGAGGGGTGTAACCATGCTCAGTAAGATGTAGTTTATAAAAAGGAGTGAGAGTGGCAAAGCAATCTAGCAGGGACCTCGGTTAAAGAAGATTTGTGATCCCTCCTTGGTAAGTGTTTAGCAAAGGTGCTTGCCAATACCTCGAGAAGATAACACTGCCAAATTCTTATTCATAGGGAGTGTAAGGATTATATGACAGATGTATTTCACTTCAGATTAGCTGGATTGGTGGTAGAGAAAGTTAGCACGCCTCTATATCAAAGCTAAAGCGCCTTTTGCCGGTGGGACATTGTTGTTTTGTCAGTCAAGCCATAGTGAAGGAACTAAAAACAAGTTGGTACTTTGTAAGTGTTTTATTTGCTAGCTTTCCTTTTTTATGGATATGTAAGAGCATAAATAAAAGTTAAAATCTAAGGACCATTTCCCAAAGCGTTTAGGAAAAAAAGATTGAGGAAAGAGAGGACACTGGAGTCAACATGGAGTCTGGGCAATACCTAAAAGCTCCACTGACTGAAATTCAAAGAGAATAGACCTAGGAAACTTTTATGTAGGTAATAAAAGTTAAGTTGGGGGTTAGGAAATTCTCAACTTTAACCAAAACTGTCTCTCTAAACATTCATACCTATGTCTATTATTGAAACAGTTAATTATTGAAACGGTTAATTTGCAATTTTGATGATTGGTTAATAGATTCATTATTTATCAAGCAATACTGTGTATGATAATTCACAATTCATATGATAATTTCAATTCTAGAAAGTAGAAACTGAAGTATTAAAACATTTCAAAATGCACCTGCATTATTTTTCATTTTGTGAATTTCAAATAAAAGAACAGTCATATATTTACTCATTGAAGTTTTCTTAAAAATTAGTGTTAAAATATTGTCTTGTCTCGATCTCATGAACCCAATATTTTATAGTATATCGTCACACCCCTATTCAACACTATTTAAAGATGGCTCATAATGTTGTCTCATTTTCTGACATTTTATTACAAACAATTAATCTAGCAATTTAAACATAATCAAAAGAAAAATCAATGCTTAAATTGGTAACTGCAGCCGTGTGTCTACATGATGTAACTGATCATCAAATTGGATCCTTTAGGAATTGGCCTCCACAAGGATGTTACTATTTAACAGTCACATAAAAATTAATTTAATTAAGGTGTTTAACATCAGCATAGCCAAATAAGATAGCTTTTTAGGCAAGAACTGAGTATGACTAAATGTTTGATGTGAAATTGCAGCAACATGTACGCCCGCTGATCTCACTCACTCTTGTTTCCTGAGACAAACAGAGCTTTTTTGAACATGAACCTGCAGGAGGGGTGGTGTGTGCCTTTGTGTGTGTCTGCTCCAAATATCAAGGAGTACCCTCAGGTTAATATGGAGATGAGATCAAAGCTGACCAAGAGCCATTCCCACACAGAGGCCACAGAGAATAGCCCTCCTTCAGCACCTGTCCTGAGGCTCGAGCTCTGCTGACATTTAAAAAGAGGGACGTGGATTGCTGTTGCTCTCTCTTTTCATCGCTGTGCAAGAAACTCCGTTTGACAGACAACTCTCAGGACTCTCTCCCACAATGGTTTCACGTCGGACCGCTTTGCTTTTTTTATTTTTGCCTCTGTGTCACATTGCTGCAGGGTTCAACAGACTGGACATCACTGTGTGTTTACTGTATGGATAAAGAAGAAGAAGAAAAATAGCTAATTGTTTCATCTAAAGCTGGAAAACAAATCAAGTTTGGCGCTTTTTTTTTTGTTGTTGAAAAATTACCGAAATGACTAATTGTTTATCAAAA